>NW_021822954.1:41466-80035 GCF_901001165.1 Salmo trutta
TCCAATACACCCCCAGCAGGAGGACTGATCAGGAGCAGAGAGGCTCCAATACACCCCCAGCAGGAGACTGATGCAGGTGAGCAGAGAGGCTCCAATAACCCCAGCAGGAGACTGATGCAGGGAGCAGAGAGGCTCAATACCCCCAGCAGGAGACTGATGCAGGGAACAGAGAGGCTCCAATACACCCCCAGCAGGAGACTGATGCAGGGAGTAGAGAGGCTCCAATACACCCCCAGCAGGAGACTGACTACAGGGAGCAGAGAGGCTCCAATACACCCCCAGCAGAAGAATGATGCAGGAGCGAGAGAGGCTCCAATACACCCCCAGCAGGAGACTGATGCAGGGAGCAGAGAGGCTCCAATACACCCCCAGCAGAAGAATGATGCAGGGAGCAGAGAGGCTCCAATACACCCCCAGCAGGAGACTGATGCAGGGAGCAGAGAGGCTCCAATACACCCCCAGAAGGAGACTGATGCAGGGAGCAGAGAGGCTCCAATACACCCCCAGCAGGAGACTGATGCAGGGAGCAGAGAGGCTCCAATACACCCCCAGAGGAGACTGATGCAGGAGCAGAGAGGCTCCAATACACCCCAGCAGGAGACTGATGCAGGGAGCAGAGAGGCTCCAATACCCCCAGCAGGAGACTGATGCAGGGAGTAAAGAGGCTCCAATACACCCCCAGCAGGAGACTGATGCCGGGAGTAGAGAGGCTCCAATACACCCCCAGCAGGAGACTGACTACAGGGAGCAAGAGAGAGCTCACAATACACCCCCAGCAGGAGACTGTATGCAGGGGAGCAGAGAGGCTCCAATACACCCCCAGCAGGAGACTGATGCAGGGAGCAGAGAGGCTCCAATACACACCCCAGCAGGAGACTGACCGCAGGAGCAGAGAGGCTCCAATACACCCCCAGAAGAGACTGAGGCGGGGAGCAGAGAGGCTCCAATACACCCCCAGCAGGAGACTGATGCAGGGGCAGAGAGGCTCCAATACACCCCCAGCAGGAGACTGATGCAGGGAGCAGAGAGGATCCAATACACCCCCAGCAGGGAGACTGAATGCAGGGAGCAGAGAGGCTCCAATACACCCCCAGCAGGAGGACTGATGCAGGGAGCAGAGAGGCTCCAATACACCCCCCAGCAGGAGACTGATGCAGGGAGCAGAGAGGCTCCAATACACCGCCAGCAGGAGACTGATGCAGGGAGCAGAGAGGCTCCAATACACCCCCAGCAGGAGACTGACTGCATGCAGGGAGTAGGGAGGCTCCAATACACCCCCAGCAGGAGACTGACTGCAGGGAGCAGAGAGGCTCCAATACACCCCCAGCAGAAGACTGATGCAGGGAGCAGAGAGGCTCCAATACACCCCCAGCAGGAGACTGACTGCAGGGAGCAGAGAGGCTCCAATACACCCCCCAGCCGGGAGACTGATGCAGGGAGCAGAGAGGCTCCAATACACCCCCAGCAGGAGACTGATGCAGGGAGCAGAGAGGCTCCAATACACCCCCAGCAGGAGACTGATGCAGGGAGCAGAGAGGCTCCAATACACCCCCAGCAGGAGACTGATGCAGGGAACAGAGAGGCTCCAATACACCCCCAGCAGGAGACTGATGCAGGGAGTAGAGAGGCTCCAATACACCCCAGCAGGAGACTGACTACAGGGAGCAGAGAGGCTCCAATACACCCCCAGCAGGAGACTGATGCAGGGAGCAGAGAGGCTCCAATACACCCCCAGCAGGAGACTGATGCAGGGAGCAGAGAGGCTCCAATACACCCCCAGCAGGAGACTGACCGCAGGGAGCAGAGAGGCTCCAATACACCCCCAGAAGGAGACTGATGCAGGGAGCAGAGAGGCTCCAATACACCCCCAGCAGGAGACTGATGCAGGAGCAGAGAGGCTCCAATACACCCCCAGCAGGAGACTGATGCAGGGAGTAGAGAGGCTCCAATACACCCCCAGCAGGAGACTGATGCAGGGAGTAGAGAGGCTCCAATACACCCCCAGCAGGAGACTGACTACAGGGAGCAGAGAGGCTCCAATACACCCCCAGCAGGAGACTGATGCAGGGAGCAGAGAGGCTCCAATACACCCCCAGCAGGAGACTGATGCAGGGAGCAGAGAGGCTCCAATACACCCCCAGCAGGAGACTGACCGCAGGGAGCACAGAGGCTCCAATACACCCCCAGAAGGAGACTGATGCAGGGAGCAGAGAGGCTCCAATACACCCCCAGCAGGAGACTGACCGCAGATAGCACAGAGGCTCCAATACACCCCCAGAAGGAGACTGATGCAGGGAGCAGAGAGGCTCCAATACACCCCCAGCAGGAGACTGATGCAGGGAGTAGAGAGGCTCCAATACACCCCCAGCAGGAGACTGATGCAGGGAGTAGAGAGGCTCCAATACACCCCCAGCTGTAGACTGACTGCAGGGAGCAGAGAGGCTCCAATACACCCCCAGCAGGAGACTGACTGCAGGGAGCAGAGAGGCTCCAATACACCGCCAGCAGGAGACTGATGCAGGGAGCAGAGAGGCTCCAATACACCCCAGCAAGAGACTGACTGCATGCAGGGAGTAGGGAGGCTCCAATACACCCCCAGCAGGAGACTGACTGCAGGGAGCAGAGAGGCTCCAATACACCCCCAGCAGGAGACTGATGCAGGGAGCAGAGAGGCTCCAATACACCCCCAGCAGGAGACTGACTGCAGGGAGCAGAGAGGCTCCAATACACCCACAGCAGGAGACTGATGCAGGGATCAGAGAGGCTTCAATATACCCCCAGCAGGAGACTGATGCAGGGAGAAGAGAGGCTCCAATACACCCCCAGCAGGAGACTGATGCAGGGAGCAGAGAGGCTCCAATACACCCGCAGCAGGAGACTGACTGCAGGGAGCAGAGAGGCTCCAATACACCCCAGCAGGAGACTGATGCAGGGAGTAGAGAGGCTCCAATACACCCCCAGCAGGAGACTGATGCAGGGAGCAGAGAGGATCCAATACACCCCCAGCAGGAGACTGATGCAGGGAGCAGAGAGGCTCCAATACACCCCCAGAAGGAGACTGATGCAGGGAGCAGAGAGGCTCCAATACACCCCCAGCAGGAGACTGATGCAGGGAGCAGAGAGGTAATACTACACCCCCAGCAGGAGACTGATGCAGGGAGCAGAGAGGCTCCAATACACCCCCAGCAGGAGACTGATGCAGGGAGCAGAGAGGCTCCAATACACCCCCAGCAGGAGACTGATGCAGGGAGCAGAGAGGCTCCAATACACCCCCAGCAGGAGACTGATGCAGGGAGCAGAGAGGCTCCAATACACCCCCAGCAGGAGACTGATGCAGGGAGCAGAGAGGCTCCAATACACCCCCAGCAGGAGACTGACTACAGGGAGCAGAGAGGCTCCAATACACCCCCAGCAGGAGACTGATGCAGGGAGCAGAGAGGCTCCAATACACCCCCAGAAGGAGACTGATGCAGGGAGCAGAGAGGCTCCAATACACCCCCAGCAGGAGACTGATGCAGGGAGCAGAGAGGCTCCAATACACCCCCAGCAGGAGACTGACTGCAGGGAGCAGAGAGGCTCCAATACACCCCCAGCAGGAGACTGATGCAGGGAGCAGAGAGGCTCCAATACACCCCCAGCAGGAGACTGATGCAGGGAGCAGAGAGGCTCCAATACACCCCCAGCAGGAGACTGATGCAGGGAGCAGAGAGGCTCCAATACACCCCCAGCAGGAGACTGATGCAGGGAGCAGAGAGGCTCCAATACACCCCCAGCAGGAGACTGACTGCAGGGAGCAGAGAGGCTCCAATACACCCCCAGCAGGAGACTGACTGCAGGGAGCAGAGAGGCTCCAATACACCCCCAGCAGGAGGACTGACTGCAGGGAGCAGAGAGGCTCCAATACACCCCCAGCAGGAGACTGATGCAGGGAGCAGAGAGGCTCCAATACACCCCCAGCAGGAGACTGATGCAGGGAACAGAGAGGCTCCAATACACCCCCAGCAGGAGACTGATGCAGGGAGCAGAGAGGCTCCAATACACCCCCAGCAGGAGACTGACTACAGGGAGCAGAGAGGCTCCAATACACCCCCAGCAGGAGACTGACTGCAGGGAGTAGAGAGGCTCCAATACACCCCCAGCAGGAGACTGATGCAGGGAGCAGAGAGGCTCCAATACACCCCCAGCAGGAGACTGACTGCAGGGAGCAGAGAGGCTCCAATACACCCCCAGAAGGAGACTGATGCAGGGAGCAGAGAGGCTCCAATACACCCCCAGCAGGAGACTGATGCAGGGAGCAGAGAGGCTCCAATACACCCCCAGCAGGAGACTGACTGCAGGGAGCAGAGAGGCTCCAATACACCCCCAGCAGGAGACTGACTGCAGGGAGCAGAGAGGCTCCAATACACCCCCAGCAGGAGACTGATGCAGGGAGCAGAGAGGCTCCAATACACCCCAGCAAGAGACTGACTGCATGCAGGGAGTAGAGAGGCTCCAATACACCCCCAGCAGGAGACTGATGCAGGGAGCAGAGAGGCTCCAATACACCCCAGCAAGAGACTGACTGCATGCAGGGAGTAGAGAGGCTCCAATACACCCCCAGCAGGAGACTGACTGCAGGGAGCAGAGAGGCTCCAATACACCCCCAGCAGGAGACTGATGCAGAGAGCAGAGAGGCTCCAATACACCCCCAGCAGGAGACTGATGCAGGGAGCAGAGAGGCTCCAATACACCCCCAGCAGGAGACTGACCGCAGGGAGCAGAGAGGCTCCAATACACCCCCAGCAGGAGACTGATGCAGGGAGCAGAGAGGCTCCAATACACCCCCAGCAGGAGACTGATGCAGGGAGTAGAGAGGCTCCAATACACCCCCAGCAGGAGACTGATGCAGGGAGTAGAGAGGCTCCAATACACCCCCAGCAGGAGACTGACTGCAGGGAGCAGAGAGGCTCCAATACACCCCCAGCAGGAGACTGACTACAGGGAGCAGAGAGGCTCCAATACACCCCCAGCAGGAGACTGATGCAGGGAGCAGAGAGGCTCCAATACACCCCCAGCAGGAGACTGATGCAGGGAGCAGAGAGGCTCCAATACACCCCCAGCAGGAGACTGATGCAGGGAGCAGAGAGGCTCCAATACACCCCCAGCAGGAGACTGATGCAGGGAGCAGAGAGGCTCCAATACACCCCCAGCAGGAGACTGATGCAGGGAGCAGAGAGGCTCCAATACACCCCCAGCAGGAGACTGATGCAGGGAGCAGAGAGGCTCCAATACACCCCCAGCAGGAGACTGACTGCAAGGAGCAGAGAGGCTCCAATACACCCCCAGCAGGAGACTGATGCAGGGAGCAGAGAGGCTCCAATACACCCCCAGCAGGAGACTGACTGCAGGGAGCAGAGAGGCTCCAATACACCCCCAGCAGGAGACTGATGCAGGGAGTAGAGAGGCTCCAATACACCCCCAGCAGGAGACTGATGCAGGGAGCAGAGAGGCTCCAATACACCCCCAGCAGGAGACTGACTGCAGGGAGTAGAGAGGCTCCAATACACCCCCAGCAGGAGACTGATGCAGGGAGCAGAGAGGTAATACTACACCCCCAGCAGGAGACTGATGCAGGGAGCAGAGAGGCTCCAATACACCCCAGCAGGAGACTGACTGCAGGGAGCAGAGAGGCTCCAATACACCCCCAGCAGGAGACTGATGCAGGGAGCAGAGAGGCTCCAATACACCCCCAGCAGGAGACTGATGCAGGGAGCAGAGAGGCTACAATACACCCCCAGCAGGAGACTGATGCAGGGAGCAGAGAGGCTCCAATACACCCCCAGCAGGAGACTAATGCAGGGAGCAGAGAGGCTCCAATACACCCCCAGCAGGAGACTGATGCAGGGAGCAGAGAGGCTCCAATACACCCCCAGCAGGAGACTGATGCAGGGAGCAGAGAGGCTCCAATACACCCCCAGCAGGAGACTGATGCAGGGAGCAGAGAGGCTCCAATACACCCCCAGCAGGAGACTGATGCAGGGAGCAGAGAGGCTCCAATACACCCCCAGCAGGAGACTGACTGCAGGGAGCAGAGAGGCTCCAATACACCCCCAGCAGGAGACTGACTGCAGGGAGCAGAGAGGCTCCAATACACCCCCAGCAGGAGACTGACTGCAGGGAGCAGAGAGGCTCCAATACACCCCCAGCAGGAGACTGATGCAGGGAGCAGAGAGGCTCCAATACACCCCCAGCAGGAGACTGATGCAGGGAACAGAGAGGCTCCAATACACCCCCAGCAGGAGACTGATGCAGGGAGCAGAGAGGCTCCAATACACCCCCAGCAGGAGACTGACTACAGGGAGCAGAGAGGCTCCAATACACCCCCAGCAGGAGACTGACTGCAGGGAGTAGAGAGGCTCCAATACACCCCCAGCAGGAGACTGATGCAGGGAGCAGAGAGGCTCCAATACACCCCCAGCAGGAGACTGACTGCAGGGAGCAGAGAGGCTCCAATACACCCCCAGAAGGAGACTGATGCAGGGAGCAGAGAGGCTCCAATACACCCCCAGCAGGAGACTGATGCAGGGAGCAGAGAGGCTCCAATACACCCCCAGCAGGAGACTGACTGCAGGGAGCAGAGAGGCTCCAATACACCCCCAGCAGGAGACTGACTGCAGGGAGCAGAGAGGCTCCAATACACCCCCAGCAGGAGACTGATGCAGGGAGCAGAGAGGCTCCAATACACCCCAGCAAGAGACTGACTGCATGCAGGGAGTAGAGAGGCTCCAATACACCCCCAGCAGGAGACTGATGCAGGGAGCAGAGAGGCTCCAATACACCCCAGCAAGAGACTGACTGCATGCAGGGAGTAGGGAGGCTCCAATACACCCCCAGCAGGAGACTGACTGCAGGGAGCAGAGAGGCTCCAATACACCCCCAGCAGGAGACTGATGCAGGGAGCAGAGAGGCTCCAATACACCCCCAGCAGGAGACTGATGCAGGGAGCAGAGAGGCTCCAATACACCCCCAGCAGGAGACTGACCGCAGGGAGCAGAGAGGCTCCAATACACCCCCAGCAGGAGACTGATGCAGGGAGCAGAGAGGCTCCAATACACCCCCAGCAGGAGACTGATGCAGGGAGTAGAGAGGCTCCAATACACCCCCAGCAGGAGACTGATGCAGGGAGTAGAGAGGCTCCAATACACCCCCAGCAGGAGACTGACTGCAGGGAGCAGAGAGGCTCCAATACACCCCCAGCAGGAGACTGACTACAGGGAGCAGAGAGGCTCCAATACACCCCCAGCAGGAGACTGATGCAGGGAGCAGAGAGGCTCCAATACACCCCCAGCAGGAGACTGATGCAGGGAGCAGAGAGGCTCCAATACACCCCCAGCAGGAGACTGATGCAGGGAGCAGAGAGGCTCCAATACACCCCCAGCAGGAGACTGATGCAGGGAGCAGAGAGGCTCCAATACACCCCCAGCAGGAGACTGATGCAGGGAGCAGAGAGGCTCCAATACACCCCCAGCAGGAGACTGATGCAGGGAGCAGAGAGGCTCCAATACACCCCCAGCAGGAGACTGACTGCAGGGAGCAGAGAGGCTCCAATACACCCCCAGCAGGAGACTGATGCAGGGAGCAGAGAGGCTCCAATACACCCCCAGCAGGAGACTGACTGCAGGGAGCAGAGAGGCTCCAATACACCCCCAGCAGGAGACTGATGCAGGGAGTAGAGAGGCTCCAATACACCCCCAGCAGGAGACTGATGCAGGGAGCAGAGAGGCTCCAATACACCCCAGCAGGAGACTGACTGCATGCAGGGAGTAGAGAGGCTCCAATACACCCCCAGCAGGAGACTGATGCAGGGAGCAGAGAGGTAATACTACACCCCCAGCAGGAGACTGATGCAGGGAGCAGAGAGGCTCCAATACACCCCAGCAGGAGACTGACTGCAGGGAGCAGAGAGGCTCCAATACACCCCCAGCAGGAGACTGATGCAGGGAGCAGAGAGGCTCCAATACACCCCCAGCAGGAGACTGATGCAGGGAGCAGAGAGGCTACAATACACCCCCAGCAGGAGACTGATGCAGGGAGCAGAGAGGCTCCAATACACCCCCAGCAGGAGACTAATGCAGGGAGCAGAGAGGCTCCAATACACCCCCAGCAGGAGACTGATGCAGGGAGCAGAGAGGTAATACTACACCAGGTGTAATTTACTACTGAGAGTAGTACACCAGGTGTAATTTACTACTGAGAGTAGTACACCAGGTGTAATTTACTACTGACAGTAGTACACCAGGTGTAATTTTCTATTGAGAGTAGTACACCAGGTGTAATTTACTATTGAGAGTAGTACACCAGGTGTAATTTACTATTGAGAGTAGTACACCAGGTGTAATTTACTATTGAGAGTAGTACACCAGGTGTAATTTACTATTGAGAGTAGTACACCAGGTGTAATTTACTACTGAGAGTAGTACACCAGGTGTAATTTACTATTGAGAGTAGTACACCAGGTGTAATTTACTACTGATAGTAGTACACCAGGTGTAATTTACTATTGAGAGTAGTACACCAGGTGTAATTTACTAGTGAGAGTAGTACACCAGGTGTAATTTACTAGTGAGAGTAGTACACCAGGTGTAATTTACTAGTGAGAGTAGTACACCAGGTGTAATTTACTAGTGAGAGTAGTACACCAGGTGTAATTTACTACTGAGAGTAGTACACCAGGTGTAATTTCTAATTGTGGTTGTGCATCGTTCATCAGTTTTTCTCTTGTTATGTCAGTCACTGACAGTCACTGAATTAGCCATATAAGCTCACAATGTTTTGATAGTCTAGCCAGCTATCTAAACTTGTAGTAATCATGGCTGAATACCGACGGGGCACACAGCCGACGTGCCCAGGGCCGCTGACCTCCAGGGGGCCCCATTGATTTCTTTAGTCATTCTCACTCAGATATCAAAGTAGCATGGCATAATTCATGGTAAAATGGGTAGAATTACGAGAAGATATTGCTTTAACATTGCAAAAATGTCTCTCTGCCCCATGGCAAAATGAGTAGAATTGCATGAAATGTGTTATAAAATTGTAACATTTGTTCTCCTCCCTATGGCAAAAATGTCTAGAATTGCAAAAAAACTTGCTTTAAAAATGCAACATTTTTCTACGCCCCATGGCAAAATGTTGGTTAGTGCCCTCAAAAGGCCCTGATCACACACACCGTAAAATACATGGACCTTCTTCCATTGATCCAGCTATTCTCCAGTCGACTGGAATGTCAGTGGGTCGAGGAGCAGAGCAGGTCCTGGTGTAAATCAGAGGTTATAGAACTGAACCAGTCGACTGGAATGTCAGTGGGTCGAGGAGCAGAGCAGGTCCTGGTGTAAATCAGAGGTTATAGAACTGAACCAGTCGACTGGAATGTCAGTGGGTCGAGGAGCAGAGCAGGTCCTGGTGTAAATCAGAGCTTATAGAACTGAACCAGTCGACTGGAATGTCAGTGGGTCGAGGAGCAGAGCAGGTCCTGGTGTAAATCAGAGCTTATAGAACTGAACCAGTCTGTCACGTCCTGGCCAGTATAAGGGTTAATTGTTATTGTAGTTTGGTCAGGACGTGGCAGAGGGTATTTGTTTTATGTGGTTCGGGGTGGTGTGTTAGTTAGGAGGGCGTTTGATTTATTATTTCCGGGTTTTGAGTTATGGTCTATGTTGATGTATTTCTATGTGTAGTCTGGTTTATGTATTTCTATGTTAGGTTGATTGGGGTTTGGGACTCTCAATTGGAGGCAGGTGTTTCCTCGTTGCCTCTGATTGAGAGTCCTATATATGGGTAATTGTTTGGTGTAGGTTTTGTGGGAGATTGTTCCTTGTCTAGCGTGTATGAGCCTAAGAAGACTGTTCGTTGATCGTGAGTTTGTTTTGTTGTTTTTGTGTTCATTTTGAGTTAATAAATGTTCAAAATGAACAAACACAGTCCTGCTGCGTTTTCGTCCTCCTTTACCGACGATAACCGTGACACAGTCGACTGGAATGTCAGTGGGTCGAGGAGCAGAACAGGTCCTGGTGTAAATCAGAGGCTGTAGAACTGAACCAGTCGACTGGAATGTCAGTGGGTCGAGGAGCAGAGCAGGTCCTGGTGTAAATCAGAGGTTTTAGAACTGAACCAGTCGACTGGAATGTCAGTGGGTCGAGGAGCAGAGCAGGTCCTGGTGTAAATCAGAGGTTTTAGAACTGAACCAGTCGACTGGAATGTCAGTGGGTCGAGGAGCAGAGCAGGTCCTGGTGTAAATCAGAGGTTATAGAACTGAACCAGTCGACTGGAATGTCAGTGGGTCGAGGAGCAGAGCAGGTCCTGGTGTAAATCAGAGGTTATAGAACTGAACCAGTCGACTGGAATGTCAGTGGGTCGAGGAGCAGAGCAGGTCCTGGTGTAAATCAGAGGTTATAGAACTGAACTATTGACAACACTGTTCTCAATGAGGCGACAAGAAGCCTAGCGGTTAAGAGCGTTGGGCCAGTAACCGAATGGTTTCTTGTTCGAATCCCTGAATAGGTAAACAATCTTTCTATGTGCGTTTGAGCAAGGCACTTAACCCTAATTGCTCCTGTAAGTTCGCTCTGGATATGTGAAATGTCTTCAGTAGGTTTTGCACCCAGACTGACAACATGACCATTTCCGACAGGTAATACTGTATCACATGTACCTGATCTTAATGTATACTGTACTTCATGTATACTGTACTTCATGCATACTATACTTCATGTATACTGTACTTCAACTATGACATAGCGAAGTGCAATTCCATGGAAATTTGCAAAGAGAAATCTGGTATGAACATCCGGCTGATGATCAAGTACAGTCCCCAGTATCCCTTTTTGCATATACAGTTGAAGTCGGAAGTTTACATACACCTTAGCCAAATACATTTAAACTCAGTTTTTCACAATTCCTGACATTTAATCCTAGTAAAACTTTTTTTTTTTTTTTTTAATCTTTATTTTAACAGGGAAAACAGACTGAGACCTGGATCTCTTTTACGGCTGTGCCCTGTGTAAACATGTTGACATATACAGTTTTAGGCATACAGACAAGAACATTTCAAACATACAAAACAAAGACACAATTCAACAGAAACAATCACAGAAAACATCATATTGATCCTCCATAACATTTTTAAAATGGGCAAGGGACACCAGAGTGTCTAACTTAAGTTGGATCTGCAGTTTGTTCCATAAATAAGGCGCAAAGGAACTAAAGGCAGTCCTACCCAACTCTGTGGAGACCGCAGGAGTCTCTAATGTAATCCACATCTGTGATCTGGTTTTAAAATTTGTATATCTAGTGGAAATTAATGATGATATATATGGAGGTAGTTTTAAAAGAAGCGCTTTATAAATAAACAAGAGAGCATGTTGCTCTCGCCTCACAGATAGAGAGGCCCAACCCACATGTTGATAAAGGATACTGTCACGTCCTGGCCAGTATATAAGGTTAATTGTTTGTAGTTTGGTCAGGGCGTGACAGAGGGTATTTGTTTTATGTGGTTCGGGGTGGTGTGTTTGTGTAAAGGGTGTTTGATTTAGTATGTCCGGGTTTTGGTTTATGTCTAGGTAGTTCTATGTGGAGTCTAGTATGTCTGTTTCTATGTCTGGTGAATTGGTGTTGGGACTCTCAGTTGAAGGCAGGTGTTTTCTATCTGCCTTTGATTGAGAGTCTCATAAATGAGGGTGTGTGTGTGTTTTTTTTGGGGTGATTGTTCTGTGTTCAGCCCTAGGCTTTGCCAGACTGTTAGTTGTTCGTTTGTTCTAGTGGTTTTGTTATTTTGTATTCAGTGGTTTTTGTAAGTGAATAAATCTAAATATGAGCATACACGTACCTGCTGCGTATTGGTCTACATTTTCAGACGACGATTTCGTTATCTCGTCAGAGGACGAAGACAACCGTGACAGAATCACCCACCACCAAAGGACCAAGCAGCAGGAGAACAGCATGGATGGATGGACATGGGTGGATTTAAGGAGGTTCGTGTCCAGGGCTATGGAAGAGTTAAGGGAACCCGAGAGGCAGCCCCAAGAAATTTTTGGGGGGGGGCACAAGGGCTGTGAAGAGGGGCAAGGATGGAGCCCCAGGCCAGCTCCCCGCACTAGCCCTGAGGTACGTGTCTCCAATCTGGTACGCCCAGTACCAGCACCCCGCACCAAGCCCAAGGTGCGTGTCCCCAGCCCCGTCAGTCAACAGTCGTCGGAGCTGCCCGTCAGTCAACAGTCGTCGGAGCTGCCCGTCAGTCAACAGTCGTCGGAGCTGCCCGTCAGTCAACAGTCGTCGGAGCTGCCCGTCAGTCAACAGTCGTCGGAGCTGCCCGTCAGTCAACAGTCGTCGGAGCTGCCCGTCAGTCAACAGTCCGTCGGAGCTGCCCGTCAGTCAACAGTCGTCGGAGCTGCCCGTCAGTCAACAGTCGTCGGAGCTGCCCGTCAGTCAACAGTCGTCGGAGCTGCCCGTCAGTCAACAGTCGTCGGAGCTGCCCGTCAGTCAACAGTCGTCGGAGCTGCCCGCCAGTCAACAGTCGCGCGGAGTGGCCAGACTGCGCTGAACTGCCGGAGTGGCCAGACTGCCTGAACGGCCCTGACTGCCGGAGTGGCCAGACTGCGCTGACTGCCGGAGTGGCCAGACTGCGCTGAACTGCCGGAGTGGCCAGACTGCGCTGAACTGCCGGAGTGGCCAGACTGCGCTGAACTGCCGGAGTGGCCAGACTGCGCTGAACTGCCGGAGTGGCCAGACTGCGCTGAACTGCCGGAGTGGCCAGACTGCGCTGAACTGCCGGAGTGGCCAGACTGCGCTGAACTGCCGGAGTGGCCAGACTGCGCTGAACTGCCGGAGTGGCCAGACTGCGCTGAACTGCCGGAGTGGCCAGACTGCGCTGAACTGCCGGAGTGGCCAGACTGCGCTGAACTGCCGGAGTGGCCAGACTGCGCTGAACTGCCGGAGTGGCCAGACTGCGCTGAACTGCCGGAGTGGCCAGACTGCGCTGAACTGCCGGAGTGGCCAGACTGCCCTGACCTGCCGGAGTGGCCAGACTGCCCTGACCTGCCGGAGTGGCCAGACTGCCCTGACCTGCCGGAGTGGCCAGACTGCCCTGACCTGCCGGAGTGGCCAGACTGCCCTGACCGCCCGAGCTGACAGACTGCCCTGACCGCCCCGAGCTGACAGACTGCCCTGACCGCCCCGAGCTGACAGACTGCCCAGACCGCCCCGAGCTGACAGACTGCCCAGACCGCCCCGAGCTGACAGACTGCCCAGACCGCCCCGAGCTGACAGACTGCCCAGACCGCCCCGAGCTGACAGACTGCCCAGACCGCCCCGAGCTGACAGACTGCCCAGACTGCCCCGAGCCGCCAGACTGCCCCGAGCCGCCAGACTGCCCCGAACTGCCAGACTGCCTGGAACGGCCAGAACCTGAGCCGCCTCCAATATAGGTGGGTTGGGGAGGGGGGGTGTAGCACAGTGCCGTCGTTGACGGCAGCCACCCTCCCTTCCCTCCCTTTAGAAAGGGGGAAATCTTTCTTTTGGGTATTGTTTGGGGGTATTTATATTTTTTTTGTGTTAAGGTGCTTCTGGGGTAGCACCTTTAAGGGGGGGGTACTGTCACGTCCTGGCCAGTATATAAGGTTAATTGTTTGTAGTTTGGTCAGGGCGTGACAGAGGGTATTTGTTTTATGTGGTTCGGGGTGGTGTGTTTGTGTAAAGGGTGTTTGATTTAGTATGTCCGGGTTTTGGTTTATGTCTAGGTAGTTCTATGTGGAGTCTAGTATGTCTGTTTCTATGTCTGGTGAATTGGTGTTGGGACTCTCAGTTGAAGGCAGGTGTTTTCTATCTGCCTTTGATTGAGAGTCTCATAAATGAGGGTGTGTTTGTGTTTGTGTTTTGTGGGTGATTGTTCTGTGTTCAGCCCTAGGCTTTGCCAGACTGTTTAGTTGTTCGTTCGTTTTTGTGTTTTGTTGTTTTGGAGTGCTCTTTTGATAATTTAAATAAAAGTCAAAATGAGCATACACGTACCTGCTGCGTATTGGTCTACATTTTCAGACGACGATTTCGTTATATCGTCGGAAGACGAAGACGACAAGCGTGACAGATACAGTGATGAGTTTTGTAACTATCACCCGTGATAAACCTGAGTGCACAATGGTAAATAGCATCCAGTGGTTTTAATGTGTTTGCCGATGCATGCATATAGATAATATCACCATAATCTAAAACAGACATAAAAGTAGCCTGCACAATTTGTTTTCTATTTACAAAGGACAGACAAGCCCTGTTTCTATAAAGGAACCCTATCTTGAATTTGAGCTTTTTTCCCAATTCAGTGACATGTTTTTTAAAAGAAAGCCTATCATCTAACCATACCCCTAAATATTTATATGCAGAGACCTGTTTGATTTGAGTACCATCCAAGCTAGTGATTACAAAAGTGTTTCTAACTGAGAGTTTAGACCTAGAAAAAAACATGACATTTGTTTTCTTAGCGTTTAAAACAAGTTTAAGCTTTAAAAGAGACCCCTGTAGTATCCTAAAATCAGACTCCAACTGCATTAAAGCTTGGTCCGCTGTTGGAGCAATAGAGTACATCACTGTGTCATCTGCATATAAATGGAATTTACAATATCTGACATCATCACCAATGTTGTTTATATAAAGTGAGAACAATAGTGGGCCAATTATTGAACCCTGAGGGACCCCTTTAAGTAACTGTAAGGAGTCAGACTTGACCCCGTCGACCATGACGGCCTGAGTTCTATCTTTAAGATAGTCATAAAACCATCGGCAGGCATCCGTGCCCACTCCTATAGATGACAGCTTACTCAAAAGGATAGCATGGTCTACAGTGTCAAAAGCTTTTGACAAATCTACAAACAACGCAGCACAGTGCTTTCTATCATCTAAGGCATTTGCAATATCATTTACAACAAGCATAGTGGCCGATGTGGTACTGTGTTTAGATCTAAAACCAGATTGATTGGTGCTAAGAATACTGTTAGCAGAAAGAAAAGACTGTAACTGTTTGTTGACTATAGATTCTAGGATCTTTGCCAGACAAGGGAACCTAGAGATGGGTCGATAGTTATCCAAATCACTACCGTCACCTCCCTTATGTAATGGCAGAACAAAAACTGCTTTCCACACCTTAGGGATATTTCCTGTGCTTAGGTCAGTTAGGATCACCACTATATTTTAAGAAAGTGAAATGTCAGAATAATAGTAGAGAGAGTGATTTATTTCAGCTTTCATTTCTTTCATCACATTCCCAGTGGGTCAGAAGTTTACATACACTCAATTAGTATTTGGTAGCATTGCCTTTAAATTGTTTAACTTGGGTCAAATGTTTCAGGTAGCCTTCCACAAGCTTCCCACAATAAGTTGGGTGAATTTTGGCCTATCCCTCCTGACAGAGCTGGTGTAACTGAGTCAGGTTTGTAGGCCTCCTTGCTCGCACACGCTTTTTCAGTTCTGCCCAAATATGTTCTATGGGATTGAGGTCAGAGCTTTGTGATGGCCACTCCAATACCTTGACTTTGTTGTCCTTAAACCATTTTGCCACAACTTGGAAGTATGCTTGGTGTTACGGCCCCTCCTCTGCAGTGCAGGGGCGGTTCCTCCTGCAGGCAGAGGAGGGTCGTTAGTGATTGGAGCCACCTGAGCTCAGGGTATTTAAACTGCTTCACTAACCTCTCTCTCTCTCTCTCTGCTCCTCCAGGTATGATCCTGTTTTGTTTGTTCCTTTGTAGTTTTACGTAGTTTCCACTCAGTCATATTCACACACACAGATTCATGCATCCCTGCACTTTACATACACCCTACATTATGACATTTCCACACCTCATTCCTTTTTCCTTTGTTTAAAGTTATAGTTTTTGGTTTATAATAAAGAACCTTTTTGATTGGCCTATACCTGTTGTTCGTGTCCCCTCATTTTTGCCACAGGCTATGAGCCGGCCTGTGACAAGTGGGGGCTCGTCCGTAAGTTAAAGTTAATTGTACTTTAGTCTTACTTTAGTATTTTAGTTCACTTGAACATTTTGTCATAGTTGGTTAAGGTTTTGTCTAGATTGTCTTTGCTTTATTATTGATATGTTTGTTTATTTGTAATTTGGCTTATTTGACTATTGTTTTACAGTTAACTTGGGTTAGTTTAGTTTGCCAAATTTTTTGTTTGAGGGGATTGTTTTGGTTGGGCCAATATTGTTGGAGAGAGCGTTGAGAGCCATGTGTTCTTTTGGTTCAGTTAGTTTGGTAGCTAAATTTGGTTAGCAATTCACTCTGGGTTTTTCTGGGTTTTTGTTCAAGTGGGAGTCCTCTCCGGTTCAGGCTTATCAGCGAGTGTCAATAGGAGGCTCGTGGTGTTTTTGTTTTAGGTGGCAGTGAACGTGGGTAGAGCTTTCCTTTTCCCCTACATCGGCTCGGGAGCACCTCCGTGGTTATGGGGGGGGGCGCCAGTTCTGGTTGTCTTTTCCACTCCGCTGGTTTTGTGTGCATAGAACCCCACCACATGCGACTGCACGAAGACCAGGGCCAGTTAGTTAGTTGTTTTTGGAGGATAGTGGGGTGTGGCTCCTGTCCTTGACCCAGACTGACAGCAGGTGAGTTGTGTATTTTTGTAATAGTTGTATTGGTTGAGGAAAATGTCTTCCATTCTGAGTAGTTTTGTTCAAGCTCCTTCAGAGGTAGCCTTAGAGTTGTGTACTAAGGAGCAGTTCATTGAAATTGCTGAACATTATCAGATTGAGATTGTTGATAAAAAAATTAAAGACTGTTAAAGCTAAAATAAAAGCAGGGTCTTAGGGAATTAGGTGTTTTTTGGGGTCAGTCTGCTAGTAGTGAGGGTACAAGTTTTCAGTCTAGTCCTTCATTAACTTTTGAGCAGCAGAGGGAGCTGTTGCAAATGCAGTTGGAGATAGCATTTCTCAATCGCGCTAATAGACCAGAAGGACTACCACAGTTTGATGTTTCACTGAATCTTTGTTTGTTGCCTAAATTTGTTGAGTCAGATCCAGACACATACTTTGTTTTATTTGAGCGTATTGTGGAAGCTAGAGCTTGGTCTGATTTGGACATGACTATGTTATTGCAATGGGTACTTACAGGTAAAGCACGTGAGGCTTTTGCAGCACTGAGTGTAGCTGACTGTAAAATGTATGCTAAAGTTAAATCAGCAGTTCTGAAGGTCTACGAGCTTGTGCCAGAGGCATATCGTCAACGTTTTCGTTACAGGAAAAAGTTAGATTCACAAACCTATTCTGAGTTTGTTCGTGATTTGACTTCTGCATTTAATCGTTGGTGTACAGCTTCTGAAGTTAGTACTTTTGAGGGTCTGTCTAATTTGATTGTGTTAGAACAGTACAAAAATTGTGTGACCAGGTTGCTACATGCATGAATGAACGTAAAGTTAAGTCTCCAAGTGATGCAGCAGTCCTTGTAGATGCGTACAGGCTAACACATAAAAGCCATTTTGAGTCTAACAGTGACATGTACCATAAAAATAACTTTACTTCTAGGAATAGTAGGTCACCTTTTTTTGGAGCTTCTTTCCAAAGGCCTCAGCAGAAGTTTAGCTCTGGAGGACTTAAACCACCGGTTAATGCTAACACCTGTCGCTACTGTTTAGTTGAAGGACATTGGAAGAAAGATTGTTCTCTACTTAAATCAAAAAAGTCAGGTCAAGTTAAACCTGCTGTGATTTTCAGATGGTGTAGTGTCCCTGGTAGATGGCAACCGAAATGTTTCAATCAAGATCTTAAGCGACACTGGAGTTTTAGATTATTTTATTCTGGAATCTGTTTTGCCGTTCTCTAAGGAGTCTGATACTGGCAGTTGTGTAATGGTACGTGGTATGGGTTTAGCTCCATTCTCTTCTCCTTTACATGAAGTTACCCTAAAATGTGGTCTGGTAGAGGGTGATGTAGATGTTGGGGTTAGACCCCAGTTGCCAGTAGAGGGAGTCCACATGATTTTGGGGAATGACTTGGCAGGTATTAAGGTGTGGGCAGACGGCAAACTAAACATCTTTATGAAGCAACCTTCAGTGTCCCCAGCAAGGGCATCTCCAGATCGCAACTGTGTATCTCCTGAGGTATTTCCAGTTTGTGCTGTTACCCGCGCTGCCTCTCGTAATAAGGTTGAGAGTAAGCCAGAAAGTCTTGAGTTGCCAGTCAAACTCCAGACAGAACAGTTGACTAGTTCTAGAGATTCATTGATAGCTGAGCAAAAGGCCGATACTACCTTGGCTGCTCTGTTTGATAAAGTTGTTTCTGATACAGTGGTGAGGAATAGTGCTCAGTGTAATTTTCTTCTTGATGGGCTGGAAATGGGTTCCACACTATGATCAGGGTCTGGGAGAACCAGTCTTTCAAATAATTGTACCTACTACTTTGTGAAATAAAGTGTTGCAGACGTGACGTGGCAGGTCATATGGGTGTTCTTAAAACTTATGATTGCATACTCCGTTATTTTTTTCTGGCCACGTTTAAAGCGGGATGTATCTCAGTTTATTAAAACTTGTGATACATGTCAGCGCACAAGCAAGCCAAACCAGGTTGTAAAGCCAGCACCTTTGTATCCAATACCAGCCGTAGGGCAACCTTTTGAGCATCTTATTATCGATTGTGTTGGGCCTTTACCACGGTCAAAGTCAGGTCATAGCTACTTATTAACTGTTATGTGTCAAGCAACTAGATATCCGGCAGCGTTTTCCTTGCGTACCGTAACTTCAAAATCAGTAGTTAAAGCGTTAACTCAATTCATATCAACATTTGGGATTCCAAAAATCATCCCGTCAGATCAGGGGTCTAACTTTACCTCCCATTTATTTGCTCAGGTTCTCAAACAGCTTAAAGTTAAACACAGTAAGTCTACTGCGTTCCATGCCCAGAGTCAGGGAGCTTTGGAACGTTTTCATCAAACTTTAAAATCCTTGCTTTGTGCATACTGTACAGAACTGTCTGCAGATTGGGAGGAGGGGTTACCTTGGCTGTTACCAGCTGCTCATGAAGTAGTGCAGGAAAGCACAGGGTTTAGCCCAAATGACTTAGTGTTTGGTCATAAGGTGCGTGGGCCTTCAGCAGTGCTGCAGGATGGTTGTTTGCCTGAGGAACCACCTCGGAACCTTATTGACTATGTAAATGGTTTTAGGTTGAAGTTGTATAGGGCTGGTGAACTGGTGAAAGAAACTAAAATGTTCTCAACAGAAAATGAAACTGAAATATGACGGACAGGCTGAGCTGCGTGAATTTAGTCCCGGTGATCGTGTACTTGCTCTTCTGCCTTTTGTAAGTTCACCTTTTCAAGAGGTCCTTTACTGTGGTCCTTTCACTGTTGCGCAAAGTGTCAGATTTGAACTTTCTTATTGAAACCCCTGGTCATAGGAAGTCCTCTAAATTATGCCACGTGAACCTATTAAAATGTTATCACTCCTGTGATCTAAGCAAAGTGGAAGGCACTCCAGTGGTGAGGTCGGCGTTGACTGCTGCTCCAGTCACTGCATCTTGTGGCTTTAACTTTGTCGAGGGGGGAGAAGAGGAGGTAGTTAGGGTTTCGGATGAGGTCTTACAAGGTCGGTTGAAAAACTCCCAGACTTTGCGAAACCTTGGGGTTTTGGTAGATCATTTAGACTCTGAGAAATGTGATGAATTGGTAGCTCTTATTAGAAACTACCCTGTTTTGTTTTCTGACACTATCGCAAACCCACTTAATTAAGCATGACATAGGCTTAGCATCTCCGATGTCTATCAAACAGATTTTATCGTGTATCTCAGGAGAAGAGGGTGCAATTGGAAACAGAGGTGCAGTATATGTTGGACAATGGTATTGCGGAGCCATGTTATTCAAATTGGGCTTCACCCTGTCTTCTGGTCAAAAAGTCTGATTCCACTTTCAGACCTTGCACTGATTAAAGAAAGTTAACAATGTTACAAAAGCAGACGTTTACCCTCTTCCTAGGATGGAGGACTGTATTGATCAAGTTGGGTCAGCAAAGTATGTTAGCAAATTTGATATTTTAAAGGGATATTGGCAAGTACCCCTTCCCAAAAGAGCTTGTGAGATTGCTGCCTTTATAACTCCATCTGGTTTGTTCTCTTATACAGTGATGCCTTTTTGGCTTGCGGAATGCTCCAGCCACCTTCCAGAGGCTGATGAATCGGGTGGTCTCAGGTCTGGAAGGGTGTGCCGTGTATTTGGACAACGTGGTCGTCTACTCAGACACCTGGGAGGAGCATCCGCAGCAGACTTGTCACAGGCCGGCTCATAGCCTGTGGCAAAAATGAGGGGACACGAACAACAGGTATAGGCCAATCAAAACGGTTCTTTATTATAAACCAAAAACTAACTTTAAACAAAGAATGAGGTGTGGAAATGTCATAATGTAGGGTGTATGTAAAGTGCAGGGATGCATGAATCTGTGTGTGTGAACCGCCCCTGCACTGCAGAGGGGCCGTGACATTGGGGTCATTGTCCATTTGGAAGACCCCTTTGTGACCAAGCTTAACTTTCTGACTGATGTCTTGAGATATTGCTTCAATATATCCACAGAATTTTCTTTCCTCATGATGCCATCTATTTTGTGAAGTGCACCAGTCCCTCCTGCAGCAAAGCACCCCCACAACATGATGCTGCCACCCCCGTCCTTCACGGTTGGGATGGTGTTCTTCAGCTTGCAAGCCTCTCCCCTTTTCCTCCAAACATAATGATGGTCATTATGGCCAAACAGTTCTATTTTTTGTTTCATCAGACCAGAGGACATTTCTCCAAAAAGTAGGACTATTGTCCCCATGTGCAGTTGCAAACCGTAGCCTGGCTTTTTTATGCCAGTTTTGGAGCAGTGGCTTCTTCCTTGCAGAGCGGCCTTTCAGGTTATGTCGATATAGGACTCGTTTTACTGTGGATATAGATACTTTTGTACTGGTTTCCTCCAGCATCTTCACAAGGTCCTTTGCTGTTGTTCTGGGATTGATTTGCACTTTTCACACCAAAGTACGTTCATCTCTAGGAGACAGAACGCGTCTCCTTCCTGAGCGGTATGATGGCTGCGTGCTCCATGGGGTTTATACTTGCGTACTATTGTTTGTACAGATGAACGTGGTACCTTCAGGCATTTGGAAATTGCTTCCAAGGATGAACCAGACTTGTGGAGGTCTACAATTCTTTTTCTGAGGTCTTGGCTGATTTCTTTTGATTTTCCCATGATGTCAAGCAAAGAGGCACTGAGTTTGAAGGTAGGCCTTGAAATGCATCCACAGGTACAACTTCAAATGACTCAAATGATGTCAATTAGCCTATTAGAAGCTTCTAAAGCAATGACATTTTCTGGAATTTTCCAAGCTGTTTAAAGGCACAGTCAACTTAGTGTATGTAAACTTCTGACCCACTGGAATTGTGATACAGTGAAGTAATCTGTCTGTAAACAATTGTTGGAAAAATGGCTTGTGTCATGCACAAAGTAGATGTCCTAACCGACTTGCCCAAACTATAGTTTGTTAACAAGAAATTTGTGGAGTGGTTGAAAAAACGCGTTTTAGTGACACCAACCTAAGTGCATGTGAACTTCCAACTTCAACTATAGGTACCATAAATGTGTGTGAGTGTGTTAGATGAGAGCTGCGGCAGATGGTTCACTATGGCCTGCTACCATTGACCAATGGGAGGCTGATAAGGCATAGTTAGATTACCTTTAACACGGACAGTTATTCTCAACATTAAATATTCTGTTTTCTGAAACGGACAGTAATTCTCTCACAACCAATCTAAACAAAAGTATAACCACCATTTAAATGAATTGATGTTTTAATTCTTCACCACATGAATTCAGAAGCACGCTGCTTGATGATAATAAATCCATAAGTCATTGGAATAACAATGATTGAAGACTCCCTTAAATTCTGCCTTGAATTTTCTAAGAATAAGGTATCAGTGCTCAGGTTAAGGATCAGGTTTATTTTGATTTGAATGCCTCCCATTTGGCATTTTTCACCTTCTCTTTGACCTTGTGATCCTTCTCTTTCACCTTATCCTTGGCGTTTTTATCTCTTAATCTTCGGTCCATCATCCCTTCTTCCAGGGTCCTCTTTCTGCTCTCCGTCCATCTGTGTGTCCCCTCTCTCCTCCAAGCTCCATAGCCCGTGAAAGACAGAGGACAGGGTCTAAATATTACATACTCTCAGAAGATCAGTGTTCAGACTGGGACAATGGAGTGGTACATCCTCTCAGAAGATCAGTGTTCAGACTGGGACAATTGAGTGGTACATCCTCTCAGAAAATCAGTGTTCAGACTGGGACAATGGAGTGGTACATCCTCTCAGAAGATCAGTGTTCAGACTGGGACAATGGAGTGGGACGACTTCAGGGCAATGAAGAAACACTCAAACTTTAGCACGCTGTATTATTCTATACAGACACAGAACAAAAGAAGGCTTCTGAAGTTTATAATTTCCACTCTGAATTTCAGACCTGATTTTCCCTTATGAAAAATATATCAACACGTACACAAATGTCCATTAATTATAATCCACATAATAATGCACATTTCCTGTTGCTGCAGAATTATAAAAAATGTAATGTTGTAGCAAACTGGCTCAAATTAAGATCCTACATCTGTACACGCCAAGACAGTTGTGAAGAGGGCACGACAAAACCTATTCCCCCCTCAGGAAACTAAAAAGATTTGGCATGGGTCCTGAGATCCTCAAAAGGTTCCACAGCTGCAACATCGAGAGCATCCTGACCGGTTGCATCACTGCAAAGTACGGCAATTGCTCGGCCTCTGACCACAAGGCACTACAGAGGGTAGTGCGTACGGCCCAGTACATCACTGGGGCTAAGCTGCCTGCCATGCAGGACCTCTACACCAGGCGGTGTCAGAGGAAGGTCCTAAAAATTGTCAAAGACCCCAGCCACCCCAGTCATAGACTGTTCTCTCTACTACCGCATGGAAAGCAGTACTGGAGTACCAAGTCTAGGACAAAAAAGGCTTCTCAACAGTTTTTACCCCCAAGCCACAAGACTCCTGAACAGGAAACCAAATGGTTACCCGGACTATCTGCATTGTGTGCTCCCCCCCAACCCCTCTTTTACGCTGCTGCTACTCTCTGTTTATCATATATGCATAGTCACTGTAACTACACATTCATGTACATACTACCTCAATCAGCCTGACTAACCGGTCTCTGGATATAGCCTTGGTACTGTTATTTTCAAATGTATTTTTACTGTTTTATTTCTTTACTTACACACACACACACACACACACACACACACACACACCTTTTTTTCACACTATTGGTTAGAGCCTGTAAGTAAGCATTTCACTGTTGTATTCGGCGCACGTGACAAATAAACTTTGATTGGATATGTGTATGCAAAATGCCATCCTTCAGATTATGCCCAGACACATGCAGAGTTACACCAACAGAAGGCACTATCAAGAGCTGTCTCCATGCTCACTGAAGCATTAGTTGTATTCCCAGACACGTTTCCCCCTCTGGGCTGGCTCCCCTGTGCTGGGCTGCTGCTCCATAGTCTGAAGGCCTGGGGGGCCCTTGGTATTCCCTATGGTAGACTGGGGAACCTGAGGGGCTGTTGGGGATTGGGGCTTTGGGACTGTAGGCCCCTCGGGGGCCCGAGCTCAGATGCGGCCTGGGAGGGTTACATTCTCACACAGGGATAAGAGATGGGGGAGGGATGGAGGGAAGACAGAGGAAAACACCTTGAGTCTGTCGCAGAAAAAAGGAACAATGGGATGGACCCTAGAGAGAGGGCACAGATACAAACGCACACACACACCCGCGCACACACACACACACACGTGCACACACACACACACAAACACTTTTACATTCTGATATGGCACTCTCCTTTCTCATTTCGTCTTCTCTCATTTCGTCTTCTCTCATCTTGTCTCCTCTCGTCTCCTCATCTTGTCTTCTCTCCTTTCTCCTCCTCTCCATTCATCTCGTCTTCTCCTTTCTCCTCGTCTTCTCTCCTTTCTCCTCGTCTCGTCTTTCATTTCTCCTCCTCTCATCTCGCCTCTTGTGGAGGATGCTAGGCTGAAATAAGATTAGACGTGTTTCCATCATGTGAGACATCAGATCACAGGACCCTGCTTCTTGAAGATGGAGGGAGGGATGGAAAACGAGACATTGGGCTGGATTCAATCCGTATCGTGGAAGTTCCGCGTTGTAGCCTGATTCACATTTAAAGGAAATGTTCCTGCGTTAGCGGAGACCTCATTCGGGGTAAAAGCTGCATATGTCGGCTCAATCGGATAGAGGGATTAGAGTGGAGGGATCGAGAGAGGAAGAGGAGGGATAGAAAGATAGCGTGATTGAGGAAGAGGAGGGAGGGATGGATGGAGGGATAGAAGGATGAGGGATGGAGGGAGGAAGAGGAGGGATGGAGGGATAGCGTGATTGAGGAAGAGGAGGGATAGATGGATGGAGGGGAGGGATAGATGGATGGAGGAAGAGGGATGGAGGGAGGAGGGATGGAGGGATATGGATAAAGGGATGGAGGGATCCTATAGTAAGGATGGAGGGCATCCTATAGTAAGGCTATAAGGCCATAAGAAGAAAATGCTCACCCAGAAGAAGCGCTCCTGGTGGCCGGGGACTTTAATGCAAGCAAACAAATGAGTTTTACCACATTTTTACCAGCATGTCACATGTGCAAGCAGGGGGAAAAAAATCGTAGACCACCTTCACTCCACACACACAGAGATGCATACAAAGCTCTACCCCGCCCTCCATTTGGCAAATCTGACCATAATTCTATCCTCCTGATTCCTGCTTACAAGCAAAAACTAAAGCAGGAAGTACCAGTGACTCGCTCAATACAGAAGTGGTCAGATGAAGCGGATGCTACACTACAGGACTGTTTTGCTAGCACAGACTGGAAAATGTTCCGGGATTCATCCAGTGGCATTGAGGAATACATCACCTCAGTCATCGGCTTCATCAATAAGTGCATCGATGACATCGTCCCCACAGTGACTGTACATACATATCCCAACCAGAAGCCATGGATAACAGGCAACATCTGCATCGAGCTAAAGGCTAGAGCTGCCGCTTTCAAGGAGCGGGAGACTGCCCTCAGATGAACCATCAAACAAGCAAAACGTCAATACAGGATTAAGATTGAATCCTACTGCACCAGCTCAGACGCTTGTCGGATGTGACAGGGCTTGAAAACTATTACGGACTACAAATCGAAACCCAGACACGAGCTGCACTGTGACGCGAGCCTACCAGACGAGCTAAATGCCTTTTATGCTCGCTTCGAGGCAAGCAACACTGAAGCATGCACGAGAGCACCAGCTGTTCTGGATGACTGTGTGATAATGCTCTCGGTAGCCGATGTGAACAAAACCTTTAAACAGGTCAACGTTCACAAAACCGCTGGGCCAGACGGATTACCAGGACGTGTACTCAAAGCATAAGCGGACCAACTGTCAAGTGTCTTCACTGACATTTTCAACCTCTCCCTGACCGAGTCTGTAATACCTACGTTTCAAGCAGACCACCATAGTCCCTGTGCCCAAGAACGCCAAGGTAACCTGCCTAAATGATTACCGCCCCATGGCACTCACGTCGGTAACCATGAAGTGCTTTGAAAGGCTGGTCATGGCTCACATCAACAGCATCCTCCCGGACACCCTAGATCCCCTCCAATTCGCATACCGCCCCAACAGATCCACAGATGACGCAATCTCAAACACACTCCACACTGCCCTTTCTCACCTGAACAAAAGGAACAAATGTGTGAGAATGCTATTAATTGACTACACCTCAGCATTCAACACCATAGTGCCCACGAAGCTCATCCCTAAGCTAAGGACTCTGGGAGTAAACACCTTACTCTGCAACTGGATCCTGGACTTCCTGACAGGCCACCCCCAGGTGGTATGAGTAGGCAACAACACATCTGCCACGGTGGGCCGAACAGGCCCCCATTAACATCGACGGGGCTGTAGTGGAGCGGGTCGAGAGTTTCAAGTTCCTTGGTGTCCACATCACCAACAAACTATCATGTTCCAAACATACCAAGACAGTTGTGAAGAGGGCACAACAAAACCTTTTCCCCCTCAGAAGACTGAAAAGATTTAGCATAGGTCCCCAGATCCTCAAAAGGTTCTACAGCTGCACCATCAAGAGCATCCTGACCGGTTGCATCACCGCCTGGTAAGGCAATTGCTCGGCATCCGATTGTAAGGCCCTACAGAGGGTAGTGCATATGGCCCAATACATCACTGGGGCCAAGCTTCCTGCCATCCAGGACCTATATAATAGGCGGCATCAGAGGAAAGCCCATAAAATTGTCAGAGACTACAGTCACCGAAGTTATAGAATGTTTTCTCTGCTACCACGCGGCAAGCGGTACTGGAGCGCCAAGTCTAGGATCAAAAGGCTCCTCAACAGCCTCTACCCCCAAGCCATAAGACTGCTCAAAAATTCATAAAATTGCCACCGGACAATTTACATTGACCCCCCCCCCCACCTCTTTTGTACACTCGCTGTTTGTTTGTTACCTATGCATAGTCACTTCGCCCCCACCTACATGTACAGATTACCTTAACTAGCCTGTACCCTGCACACTGACTCGGTAATGGTGCCCCCTGTATATAGCCTCGTTATTGTTATTCTTATTGTGTTACTTTTTATTATTACTTTTTATTTTAGCCTACTTGGTAAATATTTTCTTCTTCTTGAACTGCACTGTTGGTTAAGCGTTTCACGGTAAAGTCTACACTTGTTGTATTTGGCGCATGTGGCAAATCAAATTAGATTTGATGGAGGGATGGATAGATAAAGGGAGGGAGGGATGGATAGAGGGAGGGAGGGAGGGATGGATAGAGGGAGGGAGGGAGGGAGGGATGGATAGAGGGAGGGAGGGAGGGATGGATAGAGGGAGGAAGGGATGGATAGAGGGAGGAAGGGATGGATAGAGGGAGGGAGGGAGGGATGGATAGAGGGAGGGAGGGAGGGATGGATAGAGGGAGGGAGGGAGGGATGGATAGAGGGAGGGATGGATAGAGGGAGGGAAGGATGGAGGGATAGAGGGAGGGAGGGATGGATAGAGGGAGGGAGGGAAGGATGGAGGGATAGAGGGAGGGAGGGATGGATAGAGGGAGGGAGGGATGGATAGAGGGATGGATAGAGGGAGGGAGGGATGGATAGAGGGAGGGAGGGATGGATAGAGGGATGGATAGAGGGAGGGATGGATAGAGGGAGGGGTGGAGGGATGGATGGATAGAGGGAGGGAGGGATGGATGGAGGGAGGGATGGAGGGAGGGAGGGAGGGAGGGATGGATGGATAGAGGGAGGGAGGGATGGATGGATAGAGGGAGGGAGGGAGGGATGGATGGATAGAGGGAGGGAGGGATGGATGGATAGAGGGAGGGAGGGATGGATGGATAGAGGGAGGGAGGGAGGGATGGATGGATAGAGGGAGGGAGGGATGGATGGATGGATAGAGGGAGGGAGGGATGGATGGATAGAGGGAGGGAGGGAGGGATGGATGGATAGAGGGAGGGAGGGATGGATAGAGGGAGGGAGGGATGGATGGAGGGAGGGAGGGATGGATGGATGGATGGATAGAGGGATGGATGGATGGATAGAGGGAGGGATGGATGGATAGAGGGAGGGAGGGATGGATAGAGGGAGGGAGGGAGGGATGGATAGAGGGAGGGAGGGAGGGATGGATAGAGGGAGGGAGGGAAGGATGGATAGAGGGATGGATGGATGGAGGGATGGATAGAGGGATAGAGAGGTGAGGGATGGAGGAATAGAGGGAGGGAGGGAGGGAGGGGAGGATGGATAGAGGGAGGTAGGGAGGGATAGAGGGATGGATAGAGGGAGGGATGGATGGATAGAGGGAGGGAGGGATGGATGGATAGAGGGAGGGAGGGGATGGATGGATGGATAGAGGGAGGGAGGGATGGATGATAGAGGGAGGGAGGGATAGAGGGAGGGAGGGAGGGAGGGATGGATGGATAGAGGGAGGGAGGGAGGGAGGGATGGATGGAGGGAGGGAGGGAGGGAGGGAGGGAGGGAGGGAGGGAGGGATAGATGGATAGAGGGATGGATGGATGGATGGATGGATAGAGGGAGGGATGGATGGATGGATGGATAGAGGGAGGGATGGATGGATGGATGGATAGAGGGAGGGAGGGAGGGAGGGAGGGAGGGAGGGAGGGAGGGAGGGAGGGATGGATAGAGGGAGGGAGGGATGGAGGGAGGGATGGATGGATGGATAGAGGGAGGGATGGATGGATAGAGGGATGGATAGAGGGAGGGAGGGAGGGAGGGATGGATAGAGGGAGGGAGGGAAGGATGGATAGAGGGATGGATGGATGGAGGGATGGATAGAGGGATAGAGAGGTGAGGGATGGAGGAATAGAGGGAGGGAGGGAGGGAGGGGAGGATGGATAGAGGGAGGTAGGGAGGGATAGAGGGATGGATAGAGGGAGGGATGGATAGAGGGAGGGAGGGAGGGAGGGATAGAGGGATGGAAGGATAGAGGGAGGTAGGGAGGGATAGAGGGATGGAAGGATAGAGGGAGTGAGGGTGGGAGGGAGGGAGGGATAGGGAGGGAGGAATGGAGAGATGAGGGATTGAAGGATAGAGGGAGGGAGGGAGGGATGGATAGAGGGAGGGAGGGAGGGAGGGAGGGAGGGGAGGATAGAGGGAGGGATGGATGGATGGATAGATAGAGGGAGGGATGGATAGATAGAGGGAGGGAGGGATGGATGGAGGGGGGGATGGATAGAGGGAGGGATGGAAGGATGGATGGATAGATGGAGGGAGGGATGGATGGATAGAGGGAGGGAAGGATGGAGGGATGGATGGATAGAGGGAGGGAGGGAGGGATGGATAGAGGGAGGGAAGGATGGATGGAGAGATGAGGGATTGAAGGATAGAGGGAGGGAGGGAGGGATGGATAGAGGGAGGGAGGGAGGGATGGATAGAGGGAGGGATAGAGGGAGGGAGGGAGGGAGGGATAGAGGGAGGGATGGATGGATGGATAGATAGAGGGAGGGATGGATAGATAGAGGGAGGGAGGGATGGATGGAGGGATGGATGGAGGGGGGGATGGATAGAGGGAGGGATGGAAGGATGGATGGATAGATGGAGGGAGGGATGGATGGATAGAGGGAGGGAAGGATGGAGGGATGGATGGATAGAGGGAGGGAGGGAGGGATGGATAGAGGGAGGGAAGGATGGAGGGATAGAGGGAGGGATGGATGGATGGAGGGAGGGATGGATGGAGAGATGAGGGATGGAAGGATAGAGGGAGGGAGGGATGGAGGGATAGAGGGAGGGAGGGAGGGATAGGAGGGATAGAGGGAGGGAAGGATGGAGGGATAGAGGGAGGGATGGAGGGAGGGAGGGAGGGATAGAGGGAGGGAGGGATGGATGGATGGAGGGAGGGAGGGATAGAGGGAGGGAGGGATGGATGGATGGAGGGAGGGATAGAGGGAGGGATGGAGGGAGGGATGGAGGGAGGGAGGGATGGAAGGATAGAGGGATGGATGGAGGGAGGGATGGAGGGAGGGATAGAGGGAGGGAGGGATGGAGGGAGGGAGGGAGGGATGGAGGGAGGGATAGAGGGAGGGAGGGATAGATAGAGGGAGGGAAAGAGGGAGGGAGGGATAGAGGGATGGATAGAGGGAGGGAGGGATAGAGGGATGGATAGATAGAGGGAGGGATGGATAGATGGAGGGAGGGAGGGATGGATAGAGGGAGGGATGGATAGAGGGAGGGAGGGATGGATAGATAGAGGGAGGGATGGATAGATGGAGGGAGGGAGGGATGGATAGAGGGAGGGATGGATAGAGGGAGGGAGGGATGGATAGAGGGAGGGAGGGATGGATGGATGGATAGAGGGATGGAGGGATGGATAGAGGGATGGAGGGATGGATAGAGGGATGGATAGAGGGAGGGAGGGATGGATAGAGGGAGGGAGGGATGGATGGATAGAGGGATGGAGGGATGGATAGAGGGATGGAGGGATGGATAGAGGGAGGGAGGGATGGATAGAGGGAGGGAGGGATGGATGGATAGAGGGATGGAGGGATGGATAGATGGATAGAGGGATGGATAGAGGGAGGGAGGGATGGAGGGAGGGAGGGAGGGAGGGAGGGAGGGATGGATAGAGGGAGGGAGGGATGTAGGGAGGGATGGATAGAGGGATGGATAGAGGGAGGGAGGGATGGATGGATAGAGGGAGGGAGGGATGGAGGGAGGGATGGATAGAGGGAGGGAGGGATAGAGGGATGGAGGGATGGATAGAGGGAGGGATAGAGGGAGGGAGGGATGGATAGAGGGAGGGAGGGATGGATGGATGGAGGAATAGAGGGATGGATGGATGGAGGAATAGAGGGAGGGATGGATGGAGGGATGGAGGGAGGGATGGATGGAGGGAGGGAGGGATGGATGGAGGGAGGGAGGGAGGGATGGATAGAGGGAGGTAGGGATGATAGAGGGAGGGAGGGATGATAGAGGGAGGGAGGGATGATAGAGGGAGGGATGGATAGAGGGATGGATGGAGGGAGGGAGGGATGGATGGATGGATGGAGGGAGGGATGGATAGAGGGAGGGAGGGATGGATAGAGGGAGGGAGGGATGGATAGAGGGAGGGAGGGATGGATAGAGGGAGGGAGGGATGGATAGAGGGAGGGAGGGATGGATAGAGGGATGGAGGGATAGAGGGATGGATGGATAGAGGGAGGGATGGATAGAGGGAGGGATGGAGGGATAGAGGGAGGGATGGATGGAGGGATAGAGGGAGGGAGGGAGGGAGGGATGGATGGAGGGAGGGATGGATGGAGGGATGGAGGGAGGGAAGGATGGATAGAGGGAGGGAAGGATGGAGGGATGGAGGGATAGAGGGAGGGAGGGAGGGAGGGAGGGAGGGAGGGATGGAGGGAGGGAGGGAGGGATGGATAGAGGGAGGGAGGGAGGGAGGGAGGGATGGATAGAGGGAGGGAGGGAGGGATGGATAGAGTGAGGGAGGGATGGATAGAGTGAGGGAGGGATGGAGGGATAGAGGGAGGGATGGATGGATGGATAGATAGAGGGAGGGAGGGAGGGAGGGATGGAGGGATGGATAGAGTGAGGGAGGGATGGATAGAGGGAGGGAGGGAGGGATGGATAGAGGGAGGGAAGGAGGGAGGGATAGAGGGAGGGAGGGAGGGATGGATGGAGGGATGGAGGGAGGGAGGGATGGAGGGAGGGAGGGATGGATGGATGGATGGAGGGAGGGAGGGATGGATAGAGGGAGGGAGGGAGGGATGGATAGAGGGAGGGAAGGAGGGAGGGAGGGATGGATGGAGGGATAGAGGGAGGGATGGATGGATTGAGGGAGGGACGGAGGGATGGATAGAGGGAGGGAAGGATGGATAGAGGGAGGGAGGGAGGGATGGATCGAGGGATAGAGGGATGGATCGAGGGATAGAAGGATGGATAGAGGGAGGGAGGGAGGGAGGGATGGATGGATAGATAGAGGGAGGGAGGGAGGGATGGATCGAGGGATAGAGGGATGGATGGAGGGAGGGAGGGATGGATAGAGGGATGGATAGAGGGATGGATAGAGGGAGGGAGGGAGGGATGGAGAGATGAGGGATGGATGGATGGATGGATGGAGGGAGGGAGGGAGGGATGGATAGACGGAGGGAGGGAGGGATGGATAGAGGGAGGGAGGGAGGGATGGAAGGATGGAGAGATGAGGGATGGATAGAGGGAGGGATGGATAGAGGGAGGGATGGATGGATAGAGGGAGGGATGGATAGAGGGAGGGATGGATAGATTGATGGAGGGAGGGAGGGAGGGATAGAGGGAGGGAAAGATGGATAGAGGGATGGATGGATAGAGGGAGGGAGGGAGTGAGGGAGGGAGGGAGGGAGGGAGGGATGGATAGATGGAGGGAGGGAAGGATGGATAGAGAGATGAGGGATGGAGGAATAGAGGGAGGGAGGGAGGGAGGTAGGGATGGATACAGGGAGGGAAGGATGGAGGGATAGAGGGAGGGAGGGAAGGAGGGATGGATGGATAGATGGAGGGAGGGATGGATGGATAGAGGGATGGAAGGAGGGATGGATGGATGGATAGAGGGAGGGAGGGAGGGATGGATAGAGGGAGGGATAGAGGGAGGGAGGGAGGGAGGGAGGGATGGATAGAGGGAGGGAAGGATGGAGGGATAGAGGGAGGGATGGATGGATGGATAGATAGATAGAGGGAGGGATGGATAGATAGAGGGAGGGAGGGATGGATGGAGGGATGGATGGAGGGGGGGATGGATAGAGGGAGGGATGGAAGGATGGATGGATAGATGGAGGGAGGGATAGAGGGAGGGAGGGATGGATGGATAGAGGGAGGGAAGGATGGAGGGATGGATGGATAGAGGGAGGGAGGGAGGGATGGATAGAGGGAGGGAAGGATGGAGGGATAGAGGGAGGGATGGATGGATGGAGGGAGGGATGGATGGAGAGATGAGGGATGGAAGGATAGAGGGAGGGAGGGATGGAGGGATAGAGGGAGGGAGGGAGGGATAGGAGGGATAGAGGGAGGGAAGGATGGAGGGATAGAGGGAGGGATGGAGGGAGGGATAGAGGGAGGGAGGGATGGATGGATGGAGGGAGGGATGGAGGGAGGGATGGAGGGAGGGATGGAGGAGGGATGGAGGGAGGGAGGGATGGAAGGATGGAGGGATAGAGGGAGGGAGGGAGGGAGGGAGGGATAGAGGGAGGGAGGGATGGAGGGAGGGATAGAGGGAGGGAGGGATAGATAGAGGGAGGGAAAGAGGGAGGGAGGGATAGAGGGATGGATAGAGGGAGAGAGGGAAGGATGGAGGGAAGGATGGAGGGATGGATGGAGGGAGGGAGGGAGGGATGGATGGATAGAGGGAGGGATGTATAGAGGGATAGAGGGAGGGAGGGAGGGATGGATGGATAGAGGGAGGGATGTATAGAGGGATAGAGGGAGGGATGGAGGGAGGGATGGAGGGAGGGAGGGATGGATGGAGGGAGGGAGGGAGGGAGGGATGGATGGATGGATAGAGGGAGGGAGGGAGGGATGGATGGATAGAGGGAGGGATGTATAGAGGGATAGAGGGAGGGGAGGGAGGGATGGATGGATAGAGGGAGGGATGTATAGAGGGATAGAGGGAGGGAGGGATGGATGGATGGAGGGATAGAGGGAGGGAGGGATGGATAGAGGGAGGGAGGGATGGAGGGAGGGATAGAGGGAGGGAAGGAGGGATAGAGGGAGGGAGGGAGGGATGGATGGAGGGAGGGATAGAGGGAGGGATGTATAGAGGGAGGGAGGGATGGATAGAGGGAGGGAGGGAGGGATGGATAGAGGGCGGGAGGGAGGGATAGAGGGAGGGAGGGAGGGATTGAGGGAGGGAAGGAGGGAGGGATGGATGGAGGGAGGGATAGAGGGATGGATAGATAGAGGGAGGGATAGAGGGATGGATAGATAGAGGGAGGGATAGAGGGAGGGATGGAAGGATGGAGGGAGGGATAGAGGGAGGGATGGATGGAGGGAGGGATAGATGGGAGGGATGGATAGAGGGATGGATAGAGGGAGGGATAGATGGGAGGGATGGATAGAGGGAGGGATGGATAGATGGGAGGGATGGATAGAGGGAGGGATAGATGGGAGGGATGGATAGAGGGAGGGATAGAGGGAGGGATGGAAGGATGGAGAGATGAGGGATGGAGGGATGGATAGAGGGAGGGAAGGATGGATAGAGGGAGGGAGGGAAGGATGGATAGAGGGAGGGAGGGAGGGAGGGATGGAGGGAGGGAGGGATCGATGGATAGAGGGAGGGAGGGATGGAAGGATAGAGGGATGGAGGGATAGAGGGAGGGATGGATAGAGGGAGGGAGGGATGGATAGAGGGAGGGAGGGATGGATAGAGGGAGGGAGGGATGGATAGAGGGAGGGAGGGATGGAAGGATAGAGGGAGGGAGGGAGGGATGGAGGGATAGAGGTATGAATGGATAGAGGGATGGATTGATAGAGAGATGAGGGATAGAGAGAGGGATAGAGAGAGGGATAGAGAGAGGGATAGAGAGAGGGATAGAGAGAGGGAGGGAGGGATAGAGGGAGGGAGGGATAGATGGAGGGAGGGAGGGAGAGAGAGATGGAGGAGGGAGGGATAGAGGGATAGATAGAGGGAGGGATGGATGGATAGAGGGAGGGATGGATAGAGGGAGGGAGGGATGGATTGAGGGATGGAAGGATAGAGATAGAGGGAGGGATAGAGGGAGGGAGGGAGGGAGGGATGGATGCATAGAGGGATGGATGGATAGAGGGATGGATGGATAGAGGGATGGATGCATAGAGGGATGGATGCATAGAGGGATGGATGCATAGAGAGATGGATGGATAGAGGGATGGATGCATAGAGAGATGGATGCATAGAGAGATGGATGCATAGAGAGATGGATGCATAGAGAGATGGATGCATAGAGAGATGGATGCATAGAGAGATGAGGGATGGATGCATAGAGGGATGGATGCATAGAGGGATGGATGCATAGAGGGATGGATGCATAGAGGGATGGATGCATAGAGGGATGGATGCATAGAGGGATGGATGCATAGAGGGATGGATGCATAGAGGGATGGATGCATAGAGGGATGGATGCATAGAGGGATGGATGCATAGAGGGATGGATGCTAGAGAGGATGGATGCATAGAGGGATGGATGCATAGAGGGCCTAGATGCATAGAGGGATGGATGCATAGAGGGATGGATGCATAGAGGGATGGATGCATAGAGGGATGGATGCATAGAGGGATGGATGCATAGAGGGATGGATGCATAGAGGGATGGATGCATAGAGAGATGGATGCATAGAGAGATGAGGGATGGATAGAGAGATGATGGATGCATAGAGAGATGGATGCATAGAGAGATGAGGGATGGATAGAGAGATGGATGCATAGAGGGATGGATGCATAGAGAGATGAGGGATGGATAGAGAGATGAGGGATGAATGCATAGAGGGATGGATGCATAGAGAGATGAGGGATGGATAGAGAGATGGATGCATAGAGGGATGGATAGAGAGATGAGGGATGAATGCATAGAGGGATGGATGCATAGAGAGATGAGGGATGGATAGAGAGATGAGGGATGAATGCATAGAGGGATGAATGCATAGAGGGATGGATGCATAGAGGGATGGATGCATAGAGGGATGGATGCATAGAGGGATGGATGCATAGAGGGATGGATGCATAGAGGGATGGATGCATAGAGGGATGGATGCATAGAGGGATGGATGCATAGAGGGATGGATGCATAGAGAGATGGATGCATAGAGAGATGAGGGATGGAAGGATAGAGAGATGAGGGAGGGAGGGAGGGCTAGAGAGATAGAGAGATAGAGGAAGATGTAGATTGTCCAAAAGGTCTAGACAACGTTTCTCTCTCATACAGAAATAGATTTGATAGAATTTTTATTTTGCAATGTAACAAACTAACTGATGTATCCTGATCACATGCTTTTGGAATCTAATCAAGCACTTCTGTAGTTAGATCATATGCAAGGAAAGTTTCAGTGTTATCCTCCTAGGTAATAAATGGAGTTAGAGGGAATAAATGAATACGTGGGGTAGAAGCTTTATGAACTGAACCCAAGTCCCTCTGAACAAGGTCCAAAATGACTTCATTTCTCCACAGCCAGACAGAAATAATCAATACCAACTCACTGGGTTTATGGCTTCTCCATGGAAATGTTTTGCCACTAAAGTTCCTCTCCCTAATTGTGCAGTCATTATTGGAGGAGTCCCTATCTACACAGCCTTGATGGCCACATAACAACTCATGATGTATAGACAGGGCTTTCCATAATAGGCGGGAGTGTTAAACTCATGATGTACAGACGGGTAAAATTGTAAGACAGTCTGAGATGCACTTCCATCTTTTCTCCACTAGATGGAGTAAAGTCCTATAAGGGAGAGATACAGAGTTATTCTGAGTAAAGTCCTATAAGGGAGAGATACAGGGTCATTCTGAGTAAAGTCCTATAAGGGAGAGATACAGGGTCATCCTGAGTAAAGTCCTATAAGGGAGAGATACAGGGTCATTCTGAGTAAAGTCCTATAAGGGAGAGATACAGGGTCATTCTGAGTAAAGTCCTATAAGGGAGAGATACAGGGTCATCCTGAGTAAAGTCCTATAAGTCCTGAGTAAAGTCCTATAAGGGAGAGATACAGGGTCATTCTGACTTCTTTCAGTATTGAGATCTCTCCACAAGTGACATATAAAGGATTGATACCTCCACTTCAGACTTTGTCGTCAAAAACTTAACACACGCAAACCCAAGATATGACGGTACATGGCCCCGTCCATCGTCCCTTTGATGCAGTGAAGTTGTCCTGTCCCCTTAGCAGAAAAACACCCCCAGAGCATAATGTTTCCACCTCCATGTTTGACGGTGGGGATGAGGTTCTTGGGGTCATAGGCAGCATTCCTCCTCCTACAAACACAGCAAGTTGAGTTGATGCCAAAGAGCTCCATTTTGGTCTCATCTGACCACAACACTTTCACCCAGTTCTCCTCTGAATCATTCAGATGTTCACTGGCAAACTTCAGACGTGCTTTCTTGAGCAGGGGGACCTTGCGGGCGCTGCAGGATTTCAGTCCTTCACGGCGTAGTGTGTTACCAATTGTTTTCTTGGTGACCATGGTCCCAGCTGCCTTGAGATCGTTGACAAGATCCTCCAAACTGAGATTAGGAGCACTCCCTTTAAGTGTGCTCCTAATCTCAGCTCGTTACCTGTATAAAAGACACCTGGGAGCCAGAAATCTTTCTGATTGAGGGGGGGTCAAATACTTATTTACCTCATTAAAATGCAAATCAATTTATAACATTTTTGACATGCGTTTTTTCTGTCTCTCACTGTTCAAATAAACCTACCATTAAAATTATAGACTGATCATTTCTTTGTCAGTGGGCAAACGTACAAAATCAGCAGGGGATCAAATACTTTTTTCCCTCACTGTCTGGTTCACTGTGGCTTCGATTCAGCATGAACCATTATTTGGCCTGGAGCTAGCGCCAAGACTGAGGTTCTCTCATCTGTCTCTTCACTGAGGAGCTTAACCTTATTTAATACAGCCTATATGACACATACAACATGTCTTGACCAAATAACTTGACATATATAATGGAAAGATAAAACGTGTATTCGCAGATAGAATATACATGTATGCGTAATGTGTGCGGGCAGATTCCAGACCTCTGTTCAGGATAACGGTCTGTTATGAACGTCTTGGTAGTTCCAGACCTCTGTTCAGGATAGGGGTCTGTTGTGAACACCTTGGTAGTTCCAGACCTCTGTTCAGGATAGGGGTCTGTTATGAACGTCTTGGTAGTTCCAGACCTCTGTTCAGGATAGGGGTCTGTTATGAAAGTCTTGGTAGTTCCAGACCTCTTTTCAGGATAGGGGTCTGTTATGAAAGTCTTGGTAGTTCCAGACCTCTGTTCAGGATAACGGTCTGTTATGAACACCTTGGTAGTTCCAGACCTCTGTTCAGGATAACGGTCTGTTATGAACACCTTGGTAGTTCCAGACCTCTGTTCAGGATAGGGGTCTGTTATGAACACCTTGGTAGTTGCAGACCTCTGTTCAGGATAACAGTCTGTTATGAACACCTTGGTAGTTCCAGACCTCTGTTCAGGATAACGGTCTGTTATGAAAGTCTTGGTAGTTCCAGACCTCTGTTCAGGATAACGGTCTGTTATGAACACCTTGGTAGTTCCAGACCTCTGTCAGGATACGGTCTGTTATGAAATTCTTGGTAGTTCCAGACCTCTGTTCAGGATAGGGGTCTGTTATGAACACCTTGGTAGTTCCAGACCTCTGTTCAGGATAACGGTCTGTTATGAACACCTTGGTAGTTCCAGATATCTGTTCAGGATAACGGTCTGTTATGAAAGTCTTGGTAGTTCAGACCCTCTGTTCAGGCATAGGGGTCTGTATGAACACCTTGGGTAGTTTCCAGACCTCTGTCAGGATAGGGGTCCTGTATGAAAGTCTTTGGTAGTTCCAGACCTCTGTTCAGGATAGGGGTCTGTTATGAAAGTCTTGGTAGTTCCAGACCTCTGTTCAGGATAACGGTCTGTTATGAACACCTTGGTAGTTCCAGATCTCTGTTCAGGATAACGGTCTGTTATGAAAGTCTTGGTAGTTCCAGACCTCTGTTCAGGATAGGGGTCTGTTATGAAAGTCTTGGTAGTTCCAGACCTCTGTTCAGGATAGGGGTCTGTTATGAACACCTTGGTAGTTCCAGACCTCTGTTCAGGATAACGGTCTGTTATGAACACCTTGGTAGTTCCAGACCTCTGTTCAGGATAACGGTCTGTTATGAAAATCTTGGTAGTTCCAGACCTCTGTTCAGGATAGGGGTCTGTTATGAACACCTTGGTAGTTCCAGACCTCTGTTCAGGATAACGGTCTGTTATGAACACCTTGGTAGTTCCAGACCTCTGTCAGGGATAACGGTCTGTTATGAATACCTTGGTAGTTC
>NW_021822955.1:0-32811 GCF_901001165.1 Salmo trutta
TAACTCCAAACAGAGAACTTATTGAAAACACCTTTCTTTACAAGTCTTGTATCTTCTCTTCCTCTTTGGTCCTGCAGTGGAATGGAGGGGAGAGGAGACTGTCATTGCTGTGGTGTGTGTTAGCCTAACCATAACTTAAACCTAACTTAACTCTAACCCTAACTTAACACTAACCCTAACTTAACTCTAACCCTAACCCTAACTTAACTCTAACCCTAACCCTAACTTAACACTAACCCTTACTTAACACTAATCTTAACCCTAACTTAACACTAACCCTAACCCTAACCCTAACTTAACACTAACCCTAACCCTAACTTAACACTAACCCTAACCCTAACTTAACCCTAACCCTAACTTAACTAACCCTAACCCTAACTTAACACTAACCCTAACTTAACACTAACCCTAACCCTAACTTAACACTAACCCTAACTTAACACTAACCCTAACCCTAACTTAACACTAACCCTAACTTAACTCTAACCCTAACCCTAACTTAACACTAACCCTTACTTAACACTAATCTTAACCCTAACTTAACACTAACCCTAACCCTAACCCTAACTTAACACTAACCCTAACCCTAACTTAACCCTAACCCTAACCCTAACTTAACCCTAACCCTAACCCTAACTTAACCCTAACCCTAACTTAACTAACACTAACCCTAACCCTAACTTAACACTAACCCTAACCCTAACTTAACCCTAACCCTAACCCTAACTTAACCCTAACCCTAACCCTAACTTAACCCTAACCCTAACCTAACTAACCCTAACCCTAACCCTAACTTAACCCTAACCCTAACCCTAACTTAACCCTAACCCTAACTTAACTAACCTTAACCCTAACCCTACTTTAACACTAATCCTAATTTAACACTAATCCTACTTTAACACTAATCCTAATTTAACACTAACCCATTATGGACATGTGAGCTGTAGTTTGTAGAATCTCAAGAATCTGCCTAGGAGGTCAGACAGACAGACACAGGTACACTACATGACCAAAAGTATGTGGACACCTGCTGGTCCAACATCTCATTCCAAATCATGGGCTTTAATATGGAGCTGGTCCCAAGGTTGGAAGCACAGAATCGTCTAGAATGTTATTGTATGTTGTAGCATAAAGATTTCCCTTCACTGAATCTAGGGGTCCTAGCCCAAACCATGAAAAACAGCCCAATACCATTATTCCTTCTCCACCAAACTTTACAGTTGGCACTACCCATTGGGGCAGGTAGCGTTCTCCTGGCATCTGCCAAACCCAGATTCGTCCGTCGGACTGCCAAATGGTGTAGCGTGATTCATCACTCCAGAGAACGTGTTTCCACTGCTCCAGAGTCCAATGGCTGCGAGCTTTACACCACTCCAGCCGACGCTTGTTTTCTGTGCAACTGCTCAGCCGTGAAAACCCATTTCATGAAGCTCCCGACAAACAGTTATTGTGCTGACGTTGCTTCCAGAGGCAGTTTGGAACTCGGTTCTGTGAGCTTGTCTGGCCTACCACTTTGCGGCTGAGTAGTTGTTGCTCCTAGACGTTTACACTTCACAACAACAGCACTTACAGTTGACCGCTGGCAGCTCTAACAAGGCAGAAATTTGACAAACTGACTAGTTGGAAAAATGGCATCCTATTGACGGTGCCACGTTGAAAGTCACTGAGCTCTTCAATTCGGCCATTCTACTGGCAATGTTTGTCTATGGAGATTGCATGGCTGTGTGCTCAATTTTATACATCTGTCAGCAACGGTGTGGGTGAAATAGCCCGAATCCACTCATTTGAAGGGCTGTCCACATACTTTTGTATATATAGTGTATCTTCTAATGAAAAATGTGTCTGAGACGCTCTGAAGACACCATTGGAGAGAAATCAGTAACGGCCATGCCACACAGCCCCTGCTCAGTCTGACTAGCCCTGCAGCGACTGGGTTAATATGGTTGCTTTAACCTGTTCTATTAAAATAAAACTGAAATCAAATAACGAATTGTGTGTCTTATTGGGGCGTGGCTTTCTGTTTGTTATTATTTCCCACCTGTAAGATTGAATGTCATTCCAGTTAATTTGGTCTATTATATTTCTTATTTAATTTTAAACTTGTACACTGCCAGCATCTGTAATGATATTAAACTGCCAGCATCTGTAATGATATTAAACTGCCAGCATCTGTAATTATATTACACTGCCAGCATGTGTAATGAAATTACACTGCCAGCATCTGTAATGATATTACACTGCCAGCATCAGTAAAAAAAAATACACTGCCAGCATCTGTAAAAAAAAAACACACTGCCAGCATCTGTGATGATATTACACTGCCAGCATCATCTGTAACGATATTGCACTGCCAGCATCTGTAATGGTATTACACTGTCAGCATCTGTAATGGAATTACACTGCCAGCATCATCTATAACAATATTACACTGTCAGCATCATCTGTAACGATATTGCACTGCCAGCATCTGTAATGATATTACACTGCCAGCATCTGTAATGGAATTACACTGCCAGCATCATCTATAACAATATTACACTGTCAGCATCATCTGTAACGATATTGCACTGCCAGCATCTGTAATGATATTATACTGCCAGCATCTGTAATGGAATTACACTGCCAGCATCATCTATAACGATATTACACGGTCAGCATATGCAATGATATTACACTGCCAGCATCTGTAATGATATTACACTGCCAGCATCATCTATAACGATATTATACTGTCAGCACATGTAATGGTATTAGACTGCCAGCATCTGTTATGATATTACACCACCAGCATCTGCAATGATATTACACTGCCAGCATCTGTAATGATATTACACTGCCAGCATCTGTAATGATATTACAGTGCCAGCATCTGGAATGATATTACATTGCCAGCATCTGGAATGATATTACACTGCCAGCATCTGTAATGATAATACACTGCCAGCATCTGTAATGAAATTACACTGCCAGCATCATCTATAACGATATTACACTGTCAGCATTTATAATGGTATTAGATTGCCAGCATCTGAAATAATATCACACTGCCAGCATCTGCAATGATATTACACTGCCAGCATCTGTAATGATATTAAACTGCCAGCATCTGTAATGATATTACACTGCCAGCATCTGTAATGATATTACACTGCCAGCATCTAAAATGATATTACACTGCCAGCATCTGTAATGATATCACACTGCCAGCATCTGTAATGGTATTACACTGCCAGCATCTAAAATGATATTACACTGCCAGCGTCTGAAATGATATTACACTGCCAGCATCATCTGTAACGATATTGCACTGCCAGCATTTGTAATGATATTACACTGCCAGCATCTGTAATGATATTACACTGCCAGCATCTGTAATGATATTACACTGCCAGCATCTAAAATGATATTACACTGCCAGCATCTGTAATGATATCACACTGCCAGGATCTGTAATGGTATTACACTGCCAGCATCTAAAATGATATTACACTGCCAGCATCTGAAATGATATTACACTGCCAGCATCATCTGTAACGATATTGCACTGCCAGCATCTGTAATGGTATTACACTGTCAGCATCTGTAATGGAATTACACTGCCAGCATCATCTATAACAATATTACACTGTCAGCATCATCTGTAACGATATTGCACTGCCAGCATCTGTAATGATATTACACTGCCAGCATCTGTAATGGAATTACACTGCCAGCATCATCTATAACAATATTACACTGTCAGCATCATCTGTAACGATATTGCACTGCCAGCATCTGTAATGATATTATACTGCCAGCATCTGTAATGGAATTACACTGCCAGCATCATCTATAACGATATTACACGGTCAGCATATGCAATGATATTACACTGCCAGCATCTGTAATGATATTACACTGCCAGCATCATCTATAACGATATTATACTGTCAGCACATGTAATGGTATTAGACTGCCAGCATCTGTTATGATATTACACCACCAGCATCTGCAATGATATTACACTGCCAGCATCTGTAATGATATTACATTGCCAGCATCTGGAATGATATTACACTGCCAGCATCTGTAATGATAATACACTGCCAGCATCTGTAATGAAATTACACTGCCAGCATCATCTATAACGATATTACACTGTCAGCATTTATAATGGTATTAGATTGCCAGCATCTGAAATAATATCACACTGCCAGCATCTGCAATGATATTACACTGCCAGCATCTGTAATGATATTAAACTGCCAGCATCTGTAATGATATTACACTGCCAGCATCTGTAATGATATTACACTGCCAGCATCTAAAATGATATTACACTGCCAGCATCTGTAATGATATCACACTGCCAGCATCTGTAATGGTATTACACTGCCAGCATCTAAAATGATATTACACTGCCAGCGTCTGAAATGATATTACACTGCCAGCATCATCTGTAACGATATTGCACTGCCAGCATTTGTAATGATATTACACTGCCAGCATCTGTAATGATATTACACTGCCAGCATCTGTAATGATATTACACTGCCAGCATCTAAAATGATATTACACTGCCAGCATCTGTAATGATATCACACTGCCAGGATCTGTAATGGTATTACACTGCCAGCATCTAAAATGATATTACACTGCCAGCATCTGAAATGATATTACACTGCCAGCATCATCTGTAATGATATTTCGCTGCCAGCATCTGTAATGATATTACAGTGCCAGCATCTGTAATGATATTATGCTGCCAGCATCTGTAATGATATTATACTGCCAGCATCTGGAATGATATTACACTGCCAGCATCTGTAACGATATTGCACTGCCAGCATCTGTAATGATATTACACTGCCAGCATCTTAACTGATATTATACTGCCAGCATCTTAACTGATATTACACTGCCAGCATCTGTAATGATATTACACTGCCAGCATCTGAATTGATATTACACTGCCAGCATCTGTAATGATATTACACTGCCAGCATCTGAATTGATATTACACTGCCAGCATCTGAATTGATATTACACTGCCAGCATCTGAATTGATACACTGCCAGCATCTGAATGATTACACTGCCAGCATCTGTAATGATATTACACTGCCAGCATCTGAATTGATATTACACTGCCAGCATCTGAATTGATATTACACTGCCAGCATCTGTAATGATATTACACTGCCAGCATCTGAATTGATATTACACTGCCAGCATCTGAATTGATATTACACTGCCAGCATCTGTAATGGTATTACACTGCCAGCATCATCTGTAATGATATTACACTGCCAGCATCTGAATTGATATTACACTGCCAGCATCTGAATTGATATTACACTGCCAGCATCTGAATTGATATTACACTGCCAGCATCTGAATTGATATTACACTGCCAGCATACATGTAATAGTTTGGGGCTCCCAAGTGGCGCAGCTTTCTAAGGCACTACATCTCAGTGCTAGATAGTGCCACTACAAACCCTGGTTCGATTCCAGGATGGATCACAACCGGATGTGATTGGGAGTCCCATAAGGTGGCGCACAATTGGCCCAGTGTCATCGGGGTTAAGATTTGGCCATGGTAGGCTGTCATTTTAAATAAGAATTAGTTCTTATTTAAAATACAAAAAAACAAAAAAAATATTTGATACTAAAGAGTCTGATACTAAGGTTTCTGTGTTCAGGAAGCAATAGTTTGATTATCATATTGTGCTTATTAAATGTCAACGATAATGTTATTGAATAAACTTAATTTCTTATAATACAGGGAATTGATTGAATTGCTTGTGACACAATTGAAGACATTTGGATAGGTAATTCCGAAGTAAAAGTGAACAATGCAACAAAATTATTAGTTTAGATTTATTTACATGAAACATTCATTTGGATGTTCTATTTATTAGGTTTAACATTCATTTGGATGTTCTATTTATTAGGTTTAACATTCATTTGGATGTTCTATTTATTAGGTTTAACCAAGGTGGAAAAGCAGGTTGAGTGTTAAAATAAATAAATAAATATGTTGCAATTTGAAATACAGGTTTGTCAGTAATCAAATAGAAAAGTTGACCTTGAATATTTGATTTCAACACATTTTGTGACAAAACCCAACTAATTTACTTGTAATCAGTTGAATTTTATTTATTTTTTTAGCTTGATCCAAAGACAAAGACAGCGAAGAGAGAGAGAGAGGACAGAGAGACAGACAGAGAGACAGACAGAGAGACAGACAGAGAGACAGACAGACAGAAAGCGAGAGACAGCGAGAGAGAGTGGACAGACAGACAGACAGACAGACAGACAGACAGACAGACAGACAGACAGACAGACAGACAGAGAAAAAGAGTGAGTGAATGAGACAGACAGAGAGAGAGACTGTCAGAGAGAGAGAGAAGACAGACTAACAGAGAGACTGACAGAGAGAGATAGCAGCTCATTCCTCTCTCTAGTGACTGCTGCCCATAACCTCTCAGCACCACTAGATCTGACATATCAAACCTGTGCGTATCCGTGTGTGAGTGCGTGAGCGTGCGCCGTGTGTGTATGCGTGTGTGTGTGCGTGCGCCGTGTGTGCGACGTGCGTGCATTTGTGCGCATGTGTGTGAGTGTGTGTTCGCGCGCTGACATAGTTAACCTGTGAGTGCATTGCCTTTATCCGTCCAATGACCCCCAACAACGGCTACCAGCCTCTAATCACTCACAGGGACATCACAACAACCATGCTCAGTATTGCTGACCGTTCGGTAGCAAGGCATTTATTCAATGGAATTTAACTGAATCACATCTGTGTTCAAATACTACTGGATTAGCCGGCCTGGAGTTTCTTTGAGTTTGCACTTCTAAGACTGCACAGCTAAAGTAGTTTATTTGATTTCGAATAGTATTTGAACCCAGATCTTGTTGCAATGTGATTTGATTGAGCTGAATAGTCTGTTCTGATCGCTCCTCCTCAAAGTGATTCAAGGAGAACATGTGAGAACCCACCCTTGGCCCCCAGCCCTCGCTTTATGAGCACTCAACACCACACACACACACCACACACACACACACACACACACACACACACACACACACACACACACACACACACACACACACACACACACACACACACACACACACACACTCACACACACACACACACACACACACACACACTCACACACACACACACACACACACACACAGACACATACACACACACACACACACACACACACACACACAGACACACACACACACACACACACCACACACAGACACACAGACACACACACACACACACACACAAAGACACATAGAGAAAACAGTTTGAAGCGAGGTGACAGGTGTAACCTAAATAGATAACGGCCTCTTGGGCCTTTTCTTACCGCAATGCCAAGAATCTAAAGAAGCATGAGACAAACAGGTACACCCATGACCCTGTTAGAGAGAGAGAGAGAGAGACAGAGAGAGAGAGAGAGAGAGGGGGGAGAGAGAGACAGAGAGAGAGAGAGAGAGACAGAGAGAGAGAGAGGGAGGGGGGCGAGAGAGAGAGAGAGAGAGAGAGAGACAGAGAGAGAGACAGACAGAGAGACAGAGAGAGAGAGAGAGGGGAGGGGGCAAGAGAGAGAGAGAGACAGAGAGAGAGAGAGAGAGAGAGAGAGAGAGAGAGAGACAGACAGAGAGACAGAGAGACCGAGAGAGAGAGAGGGAGGGGGCGAGAGAGAGAGAGAGACAGAGAGAGAGAGAGAGAGAGAGAGAGAGAGACAGACAGAGAGACAGAGAGACCGAGAGAGAGAGAGGGAGGGGGCGAGAGAGAGAGAGAGACAAAGAGCGAAACAGAGAGATAGAGAAAGAGAAAGAGAGCGAGAGAGAGAGAGCGATGTGGTTATTCTTTTGGAACTTTTGTGTGTAATGTTTACTGTTAATTTTTTATAGTGTATTTAACTTTTGTTTATTATCTATTTCACTTGCTTTGGCAATGTAAACATATGTTTCCCATGCCAATAAAGCCCCTTAAATTGAATTGAGAGAGAGAGAGAGAGAGAGAGAGAGAGAGAGAGAGAGAGAGACTGCGAGAGAGACAGAGAGAGAGATATGTTCCAGGTATGTAAACACAGAGGGATTGTCTTTAAAGAAGAGACTAAGTGTAAATGTGTCCCTGTCAGCGAGAGAGAAGATTTAACTTAAGTGCATCAAAATAGGACCGTTTACCATCTCTGCTTGTATTTAAATATAGCTTTTTCAGTCACTAAATACTAGTGAAACAAATATCCTAATCACCGAAGAGGAAGGTAACATCAGAGTTGGCTTACAGTGTCGAGGTGTAATGACAGTATAAAATAGATTGGATTTGTGGTATGAAGGGTAGTGCAAGGTGGGCGCTAGTGGAGGCTAGGAGATGCTGGTGCAGGCTAGTGGAGGCTAGGAGAGGCTAGGAGAGGCTGGTGGAGGCTAGGAGAGGCAGGGAGAGGCTGGGAGAGGCTAGGGGAGGTTAGTGGAGGCTAAGAGAGACTAGGAAAGACTAGTGGAGGCTAGGAGAGGCTAGTGGAGGCTAGGAGAGGGTGGTGGAGGTTGGGCGAGGCTAGTGAGGCTAGGAGAGGCTAGTGGAGGCTAGGAGAGGCTAGTGGAGGCTGGGGGTGCTAGTGGAGACTAGGAGAGGATAGGAGAGGCTAGTGGAGGCTAGGAGAGGCTAGTGGAGGCTGGGGGTGCTAGTGGAGGCTAGGAGAGGCTAGTGGAGGCTAGGAGAGACTAGGAGAGGCTAGTGGAGGCTGGGGGGTGCTAGTGGAGGCTAGGAAAGTCTAGGAGAGACTAGGAGAGGCTAGGAGAGGCTAGTGGAGGCTAGGAGAGACTAGGAGAGGCTAGGAGAGGCTGGTGGAGGCTAGGAGAGGCTAGGAGAGGCTGGGAGAGGCTAGGGGAGGCTAGTGGAGGCTAAGAGAGACTAGGAAAGACTAGTGGAGACTAGGAGAGGCTAGTGGAGGCTAGGAGAGGGTGGTGGAGGTTGGGCGAGGCTAGTGGAGGCTGGGGGGTGCTAGTGGAGGCTAGGAGAGTCTAGGAGAGACTAGGAGAGGCTAGGAGAGGCTAGTGGAGGCTAGGAGAGACTAGGAGAGGCTAGTGGAGGCTGGGGGGTGCTAGTGGAGGCTAATGGAGGCTAGGAGAGACTAGGAGAGGCTAGTGGAGGCTGGGGGTGCTAGTGGAGGCTAGGAGAGTCTAGTGGAGTCTAGGAGAGGCTAGTGGAGGATGGGGGTGCTAGTGGAGGCTAGGAGAGTCTAGGAGAGACTAGGAGAGGCTAGTGGAATATGGGGGTGCTAGTGGAGGCTAGGAGAGTCTAGGAGAGACTAGGAGAAGCTAGTGGAGGATGGGGGTGCTAGTGGAGGATAGGAGAGGCTAGGAGAGACTAGGAGAGACTAGGAGAGACTAGGAGAGGGAGGGCTGTTTGAAATGGATACTTCTGAACAAAGGTTTTCTTTCACAGCCTTGTTAGCTAGCTCATCTAAGGTTTGTGCCACTATGTAATGCCTGTAAATGTCCAGCTGTTTTGATCTGGCAAGACTACGTGTTAAAAGTGATTTATTCTAAGTTGTTTATTCGATTAGACTCCATACAATGTGTCCACTTAGATTTATCATTCAGATTCTTAATTGTTTGTTGTGTGCAGGTATCACACACACCGTAAAGTTAGGTGATCATTTTCTATTAGGTTTAACGGTCAGCTAAAACATTAGACAGACAGACAGACAGACAGACAGACAGACAGACAGACAGACAGACAGACAGACAGACAGACAGACAGACAGACAGACAGACAGACCCATATTACTGTAAAGATTAGAGAGGATCTCATGTTAAATACTGTTGTAGTAATATGGCTACAGGTTCATCTGTCTCACCTAAAGCCCATTCTGGTGGGAAGCTGCTATAGACCATCAAGTGCTAAGAGTCAGTATCTGGATAATATGTTTGAAATGCTTGATAAAGTATGTGATATCAACAGAGAGGTATATTTTCTGGGTTTCTGATTTCTGATTTAAATACTGACTGGCTCTCATCAAGCTGCCCACTCAGGAAAAAACTTTAAACAGTAACCAGTGTCTGCAAACTGGTTAAGGTTATCAGTCAACCTACCAGGGTAGTTACAAACAGCACAGGAATTAAATCATCAACATGTATTGATCATATCTTTAATGCTGCAGAAATGTGCTTTAAAACAGTTTCCAAATCCATCAGATGTATTGATCACAATATAGTAGCCATATCTAGGAAAAACCAAAGTACCAAAGGCTGGGCCTAATATAGTGTATAAGAGGTCATACAATAAGTTTTGTAGGGATTCATATGTTGATGATGTAAATAATATTTGTTGGTCCGTGGTGTGTAACGAGGAGCAACCAGACGCTGCACTTGACACATTTATGAAATTGGTTATTCCGGTTACTAATAAGCATGAACCCATTAAGAAAATGACTGTAACAACTGTTAAATCCCTGTGGATTGATGACGAATTGAACAATTGTATGGTCGAGAGGGATGAGGCAAAAGGTATGGCAAATAGGTCTGGCTGAACAACCGATTGGCAAACGTACTGCAAATTGAGAAATCATGTGACTAAACCGAATAAAAAGAAGAAGAAACTAAACTATGAAACAAAGATAAATGACATAAAGAATGATAGTAAAAAGCTTTGGAGCACCTTCAATTACATTTTGGGCAAAAAGGCAAACTCATCTCCATCATTCATTGAATCAGATGGGTCATTTATCACAAAACCCACCGACGCTGACAATTACTTTAATTAATTTTTTCATTGTCAAGATTAGCAAACTTAGGCATTACATGCCAGCAACAAGCGTTGACACTGCACATCCAAGTATAACTGACCAAATTATGAAAGACAAGCACTGTAATTTTGAATTCCGTAATGTAAAGTGTGGAAGAGGTGAAAACATTATTGTTGTCTGTCAACAATGACAAGCCAAGGGGGTCTGACAATCTGGATGGAAAATTACTGAGGATAATAGGGGACGATATTATCACTCCTATTTACCACATCTTCAATTTAAGCCTACTAGAAAGTGTGTGCCCTCAGGCCTGGAGGGAAGCTGAAGTCATTCCACAAACCAAGAATAGTAAAGCCCCGTTTACTGGCTCAAATAGCCAACCAATCAGCCTGTTACCAACCCTTAGTAAACTTCTGGAAAAAATGGTGTTTGACCAGATACAATGCTATCTCACAGTAAACACATTGACAACAGACTTTCAGCACGCTTATAGGGAAGGACATTCAACAAGCACAGCACTTACACAAATGACTGATGATTAGCAATGAGAAATTGATGATGAAATGAATGTGGGGCTGTTTTGGCAATGTTAGACATTATCGATCACAGTCTGCTGCTGGAAAAATGTATGTTTTATGGCTTTATACCCCCTGCTATATTATGGAAGCCACTCCAACATAATCCAGAGCAATTTACAGTAGTGAATGCATACATTTCATTTAAAAAATTCCCTCGTACTAGTCCCCCGTGGGAATCAAACTCACAACCCTGGCGTTGCAAACACACTCTACCAACATACTCTACTAACTGAGCCACACGGGACCATGGGAGAGAGGAGGCGGCATGGGGAGAGGGAGGCATGGGGAGAGGAGGCATGGGGGAGAGGGAGACATGGGGAGAGGAGGCATGGGGAGAGGGAGGTATGGAGACATGGTGAGAGGGAGGTATGGAGGAGAGGGAGACATGGTGAGAGGGAGACATGGGGAGAGGAGGCATGGGGAGAGGGAGGTATGGAGGAGAGGGAGGCATGGTGAGAGGAGGCATGGGGATAGGGAGACATGGAGGAGAGGAGGCATAGGGAGACATGGGGAGAGGGAGGCATGGAGGAGAGGGAGACATGGGGAGAGGGAGGTATGGGGGAGAGGGAGGCATGGGGGAGAGGAGGCATGGGGAGAGGGAGGCATGGGGGATAGGGAGACATGGGGAGAGGAGGCATGGGGAGAGGAGGCATGGTGAGAGGGAGACATGGGGGAGAGGAGGCATGGGGGATAGGGAGACATGGGGAGAGGGAGACATGGGGAGAGGGAGGTATGGAGGAGAGGGAGACATGGTGAGAGGGAGGTATGGTGAGAGGGAGGCATGGTGAGAGGGAGGCATGAGGAGAGGGAGGTATGGAGGAGAGGGAGGCATGGGGAGAGGAGGCATGGGGGAGAGGGAGACATGGGGAGAGGGAGGTATGGAGGAGAGGAGGCATGGGGGATAGGAGGCATGGTGAGAGGGAGGTATGGAGGAGAGGAGGCATGGGGGATAGGGAGGCATGGTGAGAGGGAGGTATGGAGGAGAGGAGGCATGGGGGATAGGGAGACATGGGGAGAGGGAGGTATGGAGGAGAGGGAGGCATGAGGGAGAGGGAGAAATGGGTGAGAGGGAGGTAAGGGGGAGAGGAGGGCTTGGGGGAGAGGAAGGCATGGTGATAGTGCCTTAGACCGCTGCGCCACTCGTGAGCCCACAAAACATGTGCACTTTATGACATAATATGAAAATGAGGTGAAATTAAAAGAATGATTCTTTTTTTTATTTTATTACCAAGTTACACTTTTCAAAAAGCACCGAATTGGTGGAAGGACCATAAAAGTACCATACAGTGGAGTGTGCATTCGCTCCATGCAGAGAGCTGCACAAAATGTTACCTGGGTCTACCACAATGACATATGATTGATCGGTATCCATAATTTGCGTCTATTCAGCTGGAGAGTTATTTGTTGATGTGTGTTGAGGACTATGTTATGTCCACCTGATTCTGTGAGTGACTGCTAGATAAAATGGTGAATTCATCTGTCTACACTACAGCGTTTGAGAGCTCTGTGGTTTGACGTCTGCTGATGCATACTTGGTTGTAGTTCACATTATGTCCGCTTGATGTCACTGTTGAGCTATATTTTAACGTTTCAGCGTATCTGTGTTTCTCATGGTGCGTCATTCTCTTCCCCGCAACTGTAAACGATAGATAGGCCTACATATCTGCACAATGCAAATGAATGTATCCAAATAATTATATTAAAATATTTTATGAACTTCAATAAAGGGTAGACCTGGGCTGCATGTATTAGCCTTTGTGGCCTTTGTTTTACATTTGTTCATGATCGTAGTGTAAATAGCGTGAATAGAGTGCATGTGTTCTAGCTATCCACTTACTGTAAAGGGAACTTCATTTCACTGTAAATCAATAGTCACCCATAAAACACCAGGACTTGTGACTTCACATAGAATTATAGATTTGATTCTAATGCAACGGATTTATTATATCCACATTATGAGATGTAGCCAGTAGGACTTGTATTGTTTTACGGAAACGGGAGGGTAAAGGACTACTGGGTTACGAATAAAAACATCCTCGTGTAGTGGTTTATTTATTTATGTTTCTATTTGATCAAATTTAAATGATTTTATTCATCCGAAATATTTGCAGGTTTGCTGATATTCTGTGGATATAACAATACATATGTCATTGGTAGGCATATTGGACGGTGAATGCAACCGTAATGTTCATGGGAATTTGATTTTATTTCATAGAAAGAGTACAGCTTTTATTGGCCGTGCGAATAATCAGTGCACGACATTTCTTCTTTGTTGTGTGAAGGAGTTTGAGGGAAAGAGCCTTTAGAAGGCGATGCCAAGCTATTTGATTTCATTATGTGGTAGTGGCGTTGGAGACCATCTATTCCCCTGTCTTGGAAAACGCTTGAACACCTTATTTAACTTGATCGGATATGTTGAGGTATTTGTAAGCTATTACACGAAATATAATAATTCTGTAGGCCTAACGGTATGTGAAAATATGTAGAGTTGCAGCGCACTCAATTCCGTAATTAAAACAGATATCACACCAGCTTAAACAAGTAAACAGGAAAACTATTGTATTTTTGGTGAATATTACTACTGCTACTACTAATACTAATAGTAATAATAATAATACGTATTAGTATTACTACAAATAACAGTAAGTAGTGATATTACTAGGCCAATCTTTAGTCTCGCTTGGTCAGAGAAATTCGACATCTCTAATCCTCCTCTTGATAACAGAATACTGAATAGAAACACAAAACAGAGGTCACTATGTACATACTGGTGTATTTCTTCATAACGCAATAGGCCTATACCCATGAAAACATGGTTATTTATGATTTTAATCGACAAAAAAATACAAAAAAACTTTTGTTTCATGCTACAAGATTTGTTTATGAGCTGCACATCGTGTAAACGGCCCCATGTCTGTCATGTTAACCTTTCTTGTAAACAGTGAGCGATTATTTGAGATGTTTATTATCTTATTTTTAACATTTTGGGATCGAATTTGGCCAGTTTTCCCACCAAATCATAATTGCATACTTATCGGTTATGGGTTTATGTGGTTATGCCTTTGTCACACTGAAGTTTAAAGCCTTATAATCAAACATAATATTGATTAATATTCTACACAAACTCAACTGCTTTATTACCCCGCACATCGACTTCGTACCGGTACTCCTGGTATATAGCCTCGTTATTGTTATTTTATTGTATTTCCTTTTTTGTGTCCTAAAGTTTCATACTTTTTAACTCTGCGTTGTTGGGAAAGGGGCTAAGAAGTTAGCGTTTCACGGTAAAGTCTACACCTGTTGTATTCGGCGCAGCACAAAATAAAAATGTAATTTCTTTTAAGTTGTTATTTTGTATAAACACAAGGTTCCACACACATAGATGAAAATAAAGCTATTTTATTGTCAAAGCATTCAACATGATTCAGATAAACTATCAAGTAGTACATTTCACTAATTTCAGCGTGAAGGACAAAACCCTGAAACTATTCCCCACTGACACAAAATATTACACTTTGTATTTCAAACAAACAAAAAAAAAACATGTATTTACATTGTACCTGTATAATCTTCATCTTATTTATATCGACTGTTATTACACATGCGCTCTGAGATATAGTCAGTCTGTCTGACGTCACATCCCCATTTGTGTCAATAATATTTAACCTTTAAAGTGAACATGAAAAAAAAAAGTTATTGAATACTAAACCATGTAATGTAACTATTTTTTATTATCATTTTCTATATATGTATTTATATCATATAAAATACAACTTACTGTACATTTAAATTACACATATTCTTATCTTCCCTTATTTCCCAAATTGTAAGTGCTTCATAAGATAAATAGAGTCCTTTCTCAAAGTCAAAAAATGCATTTGCATACACTCAAATAAAGAAACATGACATTTTGAAAAAGAAACAAAAAACAGACTGAAGGAAAAGAACAACTGTCTGTGTTGAAAGTGGAAACAAGTGCTCTGTTTAAGTGGTGTATATCCAGCCAGTCAGCCAGTCAGTCAGCCAGTCAGCCAGTCAGTCAGCCAGTCAGCCAGTCAGCCAGTCAGTCAGTCAGTCAGTCAGTCAGCCAGTCAGTCAGCCAGTCAGCCAGTCAGTCAGAAAGTCAGTCAGTCAGTCAGCTAGCCAGCCAGCCAGTCAGTCAGCTAGTCAGCCAGTCAGTCAGTCAGCCAGTCAGCCAGTCAGTCAGCCAGTCAGCCTGCCAGCCAGTCAGTCAGCCAGTCAGTCAGCCAGTCAGCCAGTCAGCCAGGCAGTCAGTCAGCCAGCCAGTCAGCCAGTCAGGCAGTCAGTCAGCCAGCCAGCCAGTCAGCCAGTCAGCCAGTCAGCCAGTCAGTAATTCCATGTCTGTTTACCAGAAGGTAAACAGTTCCTCCCCATGGTCAGTGATGTGATAACCTTTTCCCACTATAGTGCCGACCCAAACCGTACTGTGCTGACCTGGCTCGGGTATATTATCTTCCCATTGTCCTTTCTGCTCTGTCCCAGTAACTTCATGGATGACCGAGCCATACTGTGCTGGCTCGGCTACAGTATTTTCTTTACACAGTGCCCTTTGCGGCAAAGGGTTCCTTCATCTGATGCAAGTCCGTAACCCAGCTCAGCTCAGCTTGGCTCAGTTCAGCTTGGCTCAGTTTAGCTTGGCCTAGCAATGTGAAAACGGTTTGCTATTGATCTAAAGGTCAGTTGTGGGAGGTCATGTGACGCGAGAGGTGGTGCCTCTCCCTGAACGACTCGTTACAGATTGGACACTTGAGTTTCTCCTCACGCCTCCTCTTGACCATCGGCTCCATGGCCAACTCCTTCTTGTGGTGCGACCTCATGTGGTACACCAGGTCAGAGGTCATCCTGAAGGAGGCGTTGCACTTGGCGCACCAGTTCTGGGCGGGCAGACACAGAGAGGTGAAGGAGGGGGGGAGTAAGGTTAACGCTGAGGGCATCTGCAGCTGGATGGGGCCCTGGCTCTTAGGCCAGAAGGCTGTGGCAGCAGCTGCTGCGTAGAGGAACGGGCTCTGCTTGGACATAGCGCCCGGCACGGGGCAGTTGGTGCTCAGCTCAGCACCGTGGAGTTTGGCGGCCAGGTGGTCTGCCTGGTAGAGTCTAGAGGAGGAGATGGTGTCGCCCACCGCCGGGTGGCAGTCCAGGAGTTTGGGCGTGGTCATGACCAGAGGTGAGATCTGGGAGAAGGAGGAGGTAGCGTGGCGGGAAGGTTGGCTGAATGCGCTCTTCCTCTCCCCGCTATTCCCCCCTCCATGCTGGGCTACGGAGGTGAAGGCGCTCCCTAGCGGAGAGGCCTCCATGCGGGTCTGTGACTGGACAGGCTGAGTCTCCGATAGAACCTGCCTGATGTTGAGATGCTTCTCCTGGGGAGGGTTGCTGCCGGGGCTGGGACGACCTCCGTCCTTGTTTTCGGCGTTGGAGCTCTGTAGGTTTTTGGTGCTGCTGTTACCGTGCGTCTTTAGGCTCTGTGGAGACTTCTTGACCTCGGTGAAGGCACTGCGTTTACCCTCACCACCTGACTCAGTGGATCCTGACCCTGGTGGGGAGAACGTAGGCCCTCGTCGGTTCTCCTCCAGGCCGTACGCTCCCCGGTAGTTCTGTGCCGAGCTAGCCAGCTCCTCCTTAGACTTGAGGGACTGAGACAGACTCAGAGAGGCCCTGCTACCATCCCTGTCCCTCTCTCTATCCCTGTCCTCTACCTCTGAGAACTTCCTCTTCCCAGAGCTCTCGCTGCGTATCTCAGCCTCGCGGTCGCTGGGTGGGCTAGTCCGGCTGTTCTCTAGGTCCCTGGCCAGGTTATGGAAGTCTGTGGAGGGTTTGGCGTTGTCCCCCTCCGAGCGGCCCAGTTTAGGGCTAGCTCTGGTGGGTGTGGTAGTTGTAGGGTTGGGGTTAGGGCGCTCGGTGCTTGGCTCCTTACTGTGGACCTCCTCGTCCACATCGCCTGCCGCCATGCTCTGTAGTCTCTTGGTGCAGCGGAACCTCAGGTGGGCGAGGAAAGGAAACTCAAACTGAAAGCGCTGGTTGCAGTCAGGACATGAATAGGGAGCCGACCCTGAAAATGGAGAGAAATAATGTCAGCCATTCAGAAAGAAGCTCTGTAGTAGGATATCTTCCTGAAAAACACCACTGTAATGTTTTGTTTTAGGACTATAAACTACTGATTATTATAAATTATAAATAATAAATAGGCCTACAGAAGATTTATTACATGTATTTTTTTTTAAACAAATTCATTTACCCTACAAGGAAATGATACTGTGGGTGTAAATGACAGGACGTGTACAATATGACCTAATTAAAGAATAACAGCGGGGTTATTAATCTCTTGAACTTGAGCTTCAAATCAACAGTATTCCTCAAGTTTTGTTAAATGATGGATTATGCCGCAAAAGTGCAACGCAAACGTCTATATAGAAATAATAAGCCTAGTACCGGATCATGCTATAATTGCTACTCACCCTTGGTCTTGACCGGCGCTTTACCGGCGCTGAGCAGCAGCAGCTCAATCAGGTCTTTCCCGTACCAGACTAACAGCTCCTCGTCCTTCTCGATCCTCCGGAGAGACCGGTAGAACAGCTGACCGTTCTTCACGTAGGCCTCGAGGTTCTGCTCGTCCCGGTCCCGCGCCGACTGCACGAGCCGCAGCCACATCAAGCCCTCCGACGTGCTGTTGGCTGCTGACGTGTCCACCTGCGCGGTCAAACCGTGACAGAGAGCGAGGCAAATCCGTTAGTTGGACCCAAATGAGAAATCCGTGCGCCGGTATTCATTCTAACCGTTACGCATAGGCTGTCCAATTTTTATTTTATTTTAAATAGGCTATTTTTCATGTGTTTTGGCTGTGGAACTATCAATATGCATTATACCTACATGCGAACTTGTAAGATAAGTCCTCAAATAGGTTCTAATCAAATAGCTACCCAGACTATTTGCATTGGACGCTGCTGCTACTCTCTGTTATTATCTGTGCATAGTCACTTTAATAACTCTACCTACATGTACATATTACCTCAACTACCTCGACACCGGTGCCACCGCACATTGACTCTGTATCGGTAGCCTGTATGTAGCCTCCACATTGACTCTGTACCGGTAGCCTGTATGTAGCCACCGCACATTGACTCTGTACCGGTAGCCTGTATGTAGCCTCCACATTGACTCTGTACCGGTAGCCTGTATGTAGCCTCGCTGTTGTAATTTTGCTGCTGTTTTTAATTATTTGTTACTTTTATCTCTTACTTTTTGTTGTTGTTGTATTTTCTTAAAACTGCCTTGTTGGTTAAGGGGCTTGTAAAGAAAGCATGTCACTGTAAGGTCTACTACACCTGTTGTATTCAGCGCATGTGGCTAATAAAGTTTGATTTGATTTGAATACATATATTATACCGTGTCACACCGACGTCATGAGAAACAGACATGTGAAACCATATTGTGTTATCTTCTTTGTGAAATGTGGATCAATAATGATTAAAAATCAACCACGGCAGACAATTTAATTCAGTCTGAAGAAGGAGACCGTAATAACATCTTAAATAAAGAATATTATCATCATTATCATTCTAGAAAAATCCCATTATTTGTCATTCCTTACCCTGAATATGTAAGGTGCAGTTCGTTTGTCCGTTGACTTGAGGGCCACGAAAGCTATGCTGTCATACAACGACGTGTGGCTCAAAACACAAGGCCCGAAAATGGCATTTTCCGGAATGTCACATGTGGTGTAGACGCTGGTGAATATATCCGTTAGACACTGCTGCACGGCTTTGGCGTCGCCGTCCCAAACCAACCTCTGTGAGCTGGATTCCTCCATCGTTGACTGCTGGTTGCGAACAGAACAGACAAAGAGATAGAATGAATAAAGATACAATATTAAAATGTCTAGATGATGAAGAGGTCAAACAAATTGGCACTTCATGAGAGGGGTTGGCTAAATGCATGTAGTCAGCTGTCATGGCCGAGCTGGACTAGGAAAGGGAATGTTTTTGTGGGACCGGTCGTTTTTATTAATTGAAGTCTATTGTAGGATGAGAGTGGCCTATCAATTTCAAAGAGCATCATGGTTGGTTGCCTATTTTCCGCGGAAATTCCCAGATGCTGATGAAACAGCTGTTAATTGGGAGAAAATGAATCCACGGTCTTTAAACCGGATATTAACAATGGTGTAAATAATGTTTTATAATTATGATAAACATAAACAAACAGAACATTAATACAATAAGGTTAATACAATGAATACATTATTACAAGCATTTTACTACATCCGCAAAAACACCTGCTAATTATCTGTATGTGAGCAATAAAAATTTGATTTGATAATATACAAAAATAACCCAATATCAATGTAATGAAAATAATGACATTGATACTAATATATTATCAGTGTCTCTAAATTATTATTGTTTATAGGTCTAACATTAATTATATTTGGTAGAGATGTATTACTTCAATTAGGCGTATTATTATTATTATTATAACAACTATTATTACAAAAGCTTTAATATGCTGGATGTGCAAACTGGACTGTACATTCATCTCAAACCCTAATTTCTAAGTGTGTAACCTAATTATTTAAATGTAGCCTCTGGTAGAAGATGATGAAGAAGAAAAAAAAACGAGCAATGAGAAACGGTAAGGTCCGTATAAAATCGAAAGAGCATGTCGAATGGATTTGGAAGTGGACTGTCCAAGTCACCGGTTTCATGTCAGACAACCTTTCTACACGCGCTCCCAACGTATGTCCCCTCATTACCATAATCCACCACGTTCCCTCTCGAGACTGTAATTAAGGCAGCACGCGGAGTGTATTTACGGGTGACCAGTTTCTCTGGCCTCACTGAATTATGCAGCTGTGATCTACCTTTGCTTTGCCACTTGTTCAATTCAATTATGCGTATAGGCCAAGTGTAAACACATCCGGTAGACACTTGCATGAATGCAACAACCACAACAACAAAAACTAGCCGTGTGTGTCTAGATGAATATCTGGTAAATAATAATAACGATAACGATTCAACTTTTGTATTATCAAATTCATTTTATTTGTGCATGTTATTTTAATGTCATGTTATAGGCTAGGCCTATCTTAATTTTATGCACATATGCAAATGTTTTTTATAATTGTTTTCTTCTAAATCGTGCTACCTTGTCTTAACGCCCCTTCACACTATAACACAAACCATGCGTCCAGATCTCAAGAGATTCTGAACTAATACCTACTTAATAATATTTGTCATGTAATGATCATTTGTCATGTAAATATATAACGACAAAAAATGTTCTAAAATATTGAAACGTGTTGATACATTGAACATGCCTAAAAGTCACCATATCTCGATACGTGTTTCTCTCTTGTCCGCTGTCTGATGATGAATCATTTGTTTTCCATTCATTTGCTCACAGTGTCTGAGCCTAAAAGCAGAAAATGAACAGCTGTCTGCAACGCATATCAAACAAAATGCTCCTATTTCAATGACGCTTTATAGTGAAACATTATCATTCCAGAAACGTACCGGTCCTCAAACCAAAGTAACTTTTCTCTTCAGCTGCGTCGGTTGAGAGGAAATAGTTTGGAGCTATATCCTACGATCCTCTTCTTCTATTTAGTCGATTCTATATCAAAAAACCATTTCAACAAAATGCAACCCTTCAACTAAAGACCACCGCTTGCAGAAAAGCAATTTTTCGCTCCATCTCCTATATAACCCCGTCTTTTGTGACTTTAAAGGTCGCTCTCTCACAAGGGAAAGCCACACAAAAGGTCCAATGAATATGCATCTGAGCTAAATGAGAGAGAATAGCACCCGGAATGTATGCGCATCCATAAAACGGATGAGGCCAACCCATTCAACCTTCTGCCTGCTATTTCAGAGCGTGTTTTATTCCTATATCCGGGTGCCTTGTCAGTCTAAAAAACGGTCCTAAATCAACGCAAGAGCTGAATTGCCGATTGTCTGCTTGCCCCAACATCTGCGGAGCTCTGTCTCCGACACTACACCGTGCTCCATTGATGGGATGCTGACTTGGCTACTGCTTTGTGGCGGTGCCTGCCTGTCTTTCTGTCGCTGCAAAACAAACCCTCTATTAAGCGCATACAAATACAGCCTCTGGCTACGTACCTTTTTTTTTGGACAATAAATAATAATCCACCAAAGTGATTCTGGAATCAATATGCCGCCTTGGAGAGCAGGTTTCGATGCGTCCTCCGCGTCAGTACATGTCCCTGTGTGGTCGTTTGAAAGTGACAGTGGTGCCGCTGATATCGCCCTTTGCTGAGAGGCAGAGTGAGAGAGAGAGAGAGAGAGAGCAGAGAGAGAGAGAGAGAGAGATGCGTGCAGAAGGGGCGCGATGCACTGGCTGACTGGCACACACACACACACTTTTTGTTTGCAGCACATAATCTACCCAATGAGGCGTGTCACTCACCGTCTCCTCCCTTTAACTCTTTACTGGCCGACTGTCATTTGATGAGATTTACAGGCTACTGCTTCAGCCTCTTGTCATAACCTCCCAGAGCGCCTTTTTTGTTGTTGTTGTTATTATTATACGGTTGTTTCAGTTTGCGCGAGCACAACATGAAGCCATTCATAAAATATTTATTAAGGACTTTTAAACCGATTGACTCTGAAAGTAGGGTTGTGTTTTTTTTCTACCAAATTGTCCGTAAACAATGGATTGTAGCTACACTTCAGCCCTATTACTCATGTTGAGGTTTTATTAGGGCTTACTATAATTATTTATTATTTATTTATTTTTATTGGCCTATTATTATTATTATTATATGACTAGCTTATTAAAGTTCAATTAAAGTCAGCAATATGGACGTCCCGTGAATGATATGGATATCAATATCATTCCGTGTCCTTATCCATTACTAGAGTCTGAAGTTTCCACAACTCCGTACGGCACTTTGCCCTGCAGGGGGTCGGGAGCCTAGTGGACACCTGTCTGGCCGGCGCCCAGCGTCCGGAGGAAAATCCGGGCTTCGTCGTTATGGAGACGGTGGGGAAGACGGTAGAGCCGTTCCACCGCTGGGCCAACCGACTGATGATCAGCTGTGTTAGAGAAAGCGGTTTAAGGTCAGGCTATAGTGAGTAGCCTCACAGTAATATGTGATTTACTATCTGTTGTTGTCATGTCCTATGACTGGTTCATTTGTGGGACGTCAGCGGTTCATTTGTATTCCCTGGCCAGAAAGGTTGGTTTTTTAAAACCAGCTAATCTCAACAGAGGAAAGAGCAGCAACCTGCAAAACTCTGGTGGTCTGAACGAAGATGTTACATTTAGTAATTTAGTGACATCTTAATATGTGTCAGGTAACTAAAGCAACGACGTTCAGCGCTAGGCTAAATACTTCCGCCGTAGATCCCAAAGTTTCAGAAGTTGTCCGAATTAATTGACCAGAAATAATTAACTTAAGAGCATCCATCCTTCCATCCATCCTTCCATCCATCCTTCCATCTTTCCATCCATCCAACCTTCCGTGCATTTAAGTCTTTAGGTAGTTACTACGCACATGAGCTCATGTAACACAGTCTACATTTTCAAGCTTTATCTTTATAGAACAAAGGTTGTAAGGAAATCATATTGCGCATTTATATCCATAGCAGGCGCACAACTGTATTCTAATGTCTAAAACTATTCTATTATGTCGTGTTATAATTTATTATTCTGTTCTATTCTGTTTTGTTCTATTCTGTTTTGTTCTATTCTATTCTGTTCTATTCTGTTCTATTCTGTTCTGTTCTATTCTGTTCTATTCTGTTTTGTTCTATTCTGTTCTGTTCTGTTCTATTCTGTTCTATTCTGTTCTGTTCTATTCTGTTTTGTTCTATTCTGTTCTGTTCTGTTATGTTCTATTCTGTTCTATTCTGTTCTATTCTGTTTTGTTCTATTCTGTTCTGTTCTGTTATGTTCTATTCTATTCTGTTCTGTTCTATTCTGTTCTATTCTATTCTATTCTGTTTTGTTCTATTCTGTTTTGTTCTATTCTGTTCTGTTCTATTCTGTTCTATTCTATTCTATTCTGTTCTATTCTATTCTGTTCTGTTCTATTCTGTTCTATTCTATTCTGTTCTATTCTGTTCTGTTCTATTCTGTTCTGTTCTATTCTGTTCTATTCTGTTTTGTTCTATTCTATTCTGTTCTGTTCTATTCTGTTCTATTCTGTTCTGTTCTATTCTGTTTTGTTCTATTCTGTTCTGTTCTGTTATGTTCTATTCTGTTCTATTCTGTTTTGTTCTATTCTGTTCTGTTCTATTCTGTTCTGTTCTATTCTGTTCTGTTCTATTCTGTTCTGTTCTGTTCTATTCTGTTCTGTTCTATTCTGTTCTATTCTGTTCTATTCTGTTCTGTTCTGTTCTATTCTGTTCTATTCTGTTTTGTTCTATTCTGTTCTGTTCTATTCTGTTCTGTTCTGTTCTGTTCTATTCTGTTCTGTTCTATTCTGTTCTATTCTGTTCTATTCTGTTCTGTTCTGTTCTATTCTGTTCTATTCTGTTTTGTTCTATTCTGTTCTGTTCTATTCTGTTCTGTTCTATTCTGTTTTGTTCTATTCTGTTCTGTTCTGTTCTATTCTGTTCTATTCTGTTCTATTCTGTTCTATTCTGTTCTATTCTATTCTGTTCTATTCTGTTCTATTCTGTTCTGTTCTATTCTATTCTGTTTTGTTCTATTCTGTTCTGTTCTATTCTGTTCTGTTCTGTTCTATTCTGTTCTGTTCTATTCTGTTCTGTTCTATTCTGTTCTATTCTGTTCTATTCTGTTCTATTCTGTTCTGTTCTGTTCTGTTCTATTCTGTTCTATTACGTTCTATTCTGTTCTATTCTATTCTATTATGTTCTATTCTGTTCTATTCTGTTCTATTCTATTCTATTATGTTCTATTCTGTTCTATTCTGTTATGTTCTATTCTGTTCTATTCTGTTCTATTCTGTTCTGTTCTGTTCTATTCTGTTCTATTCTGTTCTATTCTATTCTGTTCTGTTCTATTCTGTTCTGTTCTATTCTATTATGTTCTATTCTGTTCTATTCTATTCTGTTCTATTCTGTTCTATTCTGTTTTGTTCTATTCTGTTCTATTCTGTTCTATTCTATTCTGTTCTATTCTGTTCTATTCTGTTCTATCTGTTCTATTCTGTTCTATTCTGTTTTGTTCTATTCTGTTCTATTCTGTTCTATTCTATTCTGTTCTATTCTGTTCTATTCTGTTCTATCTGTTCTATTCTGTTCTATTCTGTTCTGTTCTATTCTGTTTTGTTCTATTCTGTTCTATTCTGTTCTATTCTATTCTGTTCTATTCTGTTTTGTTCTATTCTGTTCTATTCTGTTCTGTTCTATTCTGTTCTGTTTTGTTCTATTCTGTTCTATTCTATTCTATTCTGTTCTGTTATGTTCTATTCTGTTCTATTCTGTTCTATTCTGTTCTGTTTTGTTCTATTCTGTTCTATTCTGTTCTGTTCTGTTCTATTCTGTTCTATTCTGTTCTATTCTGTTCTATTCTGTTCTATTCTGTTCTGTTCTGTTTTGTTCTGTTCTGTTCTATTCTGTTCTATTCTGTTCTATTCTGTTCTATTCTGTTTTGTTCTGTTCTGTTCTATTCTGTTCTATTCTGTTTTGTTCTGTTCTGTTCTATTCTGTTCTATTCTGTTTTGTTCTGTTCTGTTCTATTCTGTTCTATTCTGTTCTATTATGTTCTATTCTGTTTTGTTCTGTTCTGTTCTATTCTATTCTATTCTGTTCTGTTCTATTCTGTTCTGTTCTATTCTGTTCTATTCTGTTCTATTCTGTTCTGTTCTATTCTGTTCTGTTCTATTCTATTCTGTTCTGTTCTATTCTGTTCTATTCTGTTCTATTCTGTTCTATTCTGTTCTATTATGTTCTATTCTGTTCTGTTCTTTTCTGTTCTATTCTGTTCGGTTTTGTTCTGTTCTATTCTGTTCTGTTCTATTATGTTCTATTATGTTCTATTATGTTCTATTCTGTTCTATTCTGTTCTATTCTGTTCTGTTCTGTTCTATTCTGTTCTGTTCTGTTCTATTCTGTTCTATTATGTTCTATTCTGTTCTGTTCTGTTTTGTTCTATTATGTTCTATTATGTTCTATTCTGTTCTTTTCTATTCTATTCTATTGTTGCATTTCTGGTTTTTGAGAGCATGTGGTTTCAATCTGGTTGTAAGCCTGATGAATTCCGGGGCAAGGTAATTGATGAGAGCATTGGTTTGGAAGGAGTAATTTCATGTGATGTACAGTAAGTTCACCAGGAACTAACTCTTACCCTACAGCTGATGAGGCAGAGGTGGCACTGTCATACAACTAATGTGAAGAAAATGTACTGGAGCCCACAGTGATATTACGTTCTATTCATTCTACCCCAATGTATATGAACAAATCCTTAAACCAATCACTGAACAAATAATGGTTAAGACACAATTCACATAGGGCTAGTAACCAAAGCAGTCTCAGTGTAGCTGAAGCTGGCTTCAGTGTGAAGATATGTTGATGCTACAGTTGCTGTGCTCCTGCCTTTATTTAACATGGCATAACAATATCCTAGCTGACAAACAAACGGGTACGTCAAAACTTAAAGCATCCTACTGCATGATGCATGAAACATACTGCAATTTGTATCGGTCCGTTCACCAAATCAGCTCTGCTGGCTGGTGAACTCAAGAGTAAAGAGTGCTGATTCAGGATCAGATCCCTCACGTCCATGTAATCTTAGTCATTATAATGTAGAAGTCGAGACTGATCTTAGATCAGCGCTACAACTCCGAGACACTTTTTGAATTTGGCTCAGACTCAGTAGCACAAGCTAATGTCTGAAGACAGCGGTGGTGTAAAATACTGTATGTCATGTTGCCTAGACAATGGTGTCATAAACAGATTTAGAATACAGCTCTGATGATGTAGTTCCTTATATTTCTTTGAGGTTTTATCTCAATCTCACTAATCTGTATTAATGAAGGTTGAATAGATTTATTTACCTCTATCTCGCCTTACTACAATGACATAAACCAAATGATTAACAAAGCTATATTTAGTAATATTTCTCATAATTGTTATTAGGCTTAAGTGTCAACTGAGCATTACAGTAGAATTACAGTAGTATTCCATTAAAACACTGTAGATTCTAGAATATCATTTCTATAGAATTTTAGAGCTATAGAATAGAGTAGCTATATAATTTTAGAACTATAGAATATAATTGCTATAGAAATATAGAACTATGGAATACAGTAGCTATATCATTATAGTACTATAGAATACAATTGCTATAGAATTATAGAACTATAGGATAGAGTAGCTATATAATTATAGAGCTATAGAATATAATTGCTATAGAATTATTGAACTATAGGATAGAGTAGCTATATAATTATAGAGCTATAGAATATAATTGCTATAGAATTGTTGAACTATAGAATAGAATAGTAGAATACCACTGAAATGTGGTATCTCATTCCTCAGAGCAAAACTGCAATAAGTTAAACGTTTTATTTCCATGAAGTCATTGTCTGTATATATTCTGGGGCAGAAACAGATTGATGTGTTGTTAGTAGGGAATGTCATCCTGCTCAGTACAGTCCTGTTTAGCCAAGCATGGTAAGGCCCTGTTCCCATACACTGCCTGAATTAAAGACACAAAGCCTGCCCAATCAGTAGCCATCTGCTGGGACCAGAGCACCACATCATGATGATGGTGGAGGCAAGGGGCTGGCCTGGGCTTGGACAGAATGGCTGTGTGTATCCCCCCCCCCACACACACTCATTGTTTTACTACAAATGGCCCCATTTTATACTAGTGGTTTAAGAGCGCCTGCTGCCTCCACTATACACACACACACACACACACACACACACACACACACACACACACACACACACACACACACACACACACACACACACACACACACACACACACACACACACACACACACACACACACCCACACACACACACACACAACATAAACACAAACACACACTTTTGTGTCAAACGCAGCACATGGCCCAGCCAAGGAGGACAATATTCATAAATGCTAATTCCAGACTGATTGTGAGGTCACCCATTCACAGTGACAACCCACTGGGTAACACACTGGTTGAATCAACGTTGGTTCCACGTCAGTTCAATAACATTACAATGAACCAATGTTGAATTGACATCACAATGTCAACAAATCTGAATAAGGTAAAAAAATAGAATACATATAATGAGGATAATTGAATTTTGTATTAATTCATTGCATAATCTGACACTGTTAAACATATTTGTTTGTCCCTAAAACCATTGTTTTCCTCTTTTCTTAGGTCATCTAGTTTATGTACATTACTTAATGGTGACAACACCCTTATGTGTGCTCGTACGAACACGCACGAGCACACACACACACACACACACACACACACACACACACACACACACACACACACACACACACACACACACACACACACACACACACACACACGCCACATACTCAGAATTACAACAGGATCCCATTAGGCGACTCCATGGCGACAGCTAGTCTTCCTGGGGTCCGACACAAAACCAAAAACACATTACAGAAAAAAAAGACATTTAAAAACATGAACATGTGGTGTGTGTGTGTGTGTGTGTGTGTGTGTGTGTGTGTGTGTGTGTGTGTGTGTGTGTGTGTGTGTGTGTGTGTGTGTGTGTGTGTGTGTGCATCTATCAGTTCCACATACATGTCAGTACATACACACAACACGCAGGTCACATGTTAGTACAGACACACAACCAGTAGGTCACATGGGGGAGAGGCGTTGTGCCGTGAAGTTTTGCTTTATTTGTTTTTTGAAACCAGGTTTGCGGTTTTAATGGGGATTAAAAAGGTTTTTATTGTAATTTTATTTGTCAACGATCTACAGAAAACACTCTGTAATGTCAAAGTGGAAGAAAAATTGTAACATCTGTAAAGAAATGACAAATAAAACAGTCGTTTATATCTTGATAAACCCTCTGAGTAAATATGTTAGAATCTCCTTTGGCAGCGAATACAGCTGTGAGTCATTCTGAGTCTCTAAGAGCTTTCCACACCTGGATTGTGCCACATATTCTTTAAAAAATTCTTCAAGCTCTGTCAAATTGGTTGTTGATCGTTGCTACATAACCATTTTCATATCTTGCCATAGATTTTCAAGCAGATTTAAGTCAAAACTGTAACTCAGCCACTCAGGAAAATTCCCTGTCTTCTTGGTCAGCAACTCCAGTGTATATTTGGCCTTGTGTTTTAGGTTATTGTCCTTCTGAAAGGTGAATTCATCTCCCAATGTCTGGTGGGAGACTGAACCAGGTTTTCCACTAGGATTTTGCCTGTGCTTAGCTCTATTCTGTTTCGTCCTGAAAAACTCCCCAGTCCTTAACGATTACAAGCATACCCATAACATGATGCAGCCACTACTATGCTTAAAAATATGGAGAGTGTTACTCAGTAATGTGTTGTATTGGATTTGCCAAAAATAACACTTTGTATTCAGGATAAAAAGTTAATTGCTATGCCACATTTTTTGCTGTATTACTTTAGTGCGTTGTTGCAAACAGGAATGCATGTTTTGGAATATTTTATTCAGTACAAGCTTCCTTCTTTTCACTCTGTTATTTAGGTTAGTTTTGTGGAGTATCTAAAGTCTTGTTGATCCATCCTCTCCTATAACAGCTATTAAACTCTCGAACTGTTTTAATGTCACCATTGGCTTCATGGTGAAATACCAGAGTGGTTTCCTTCCCCTCCGGCAACTGAGTTAGGAAGGAGGCCTGTATCTTTGTACTGACTGGGTGTATTGATACACCATCCAAAGTGTAATTAATAACGTCACCGTGCTCAAAGGGATATTCAATGTGAGCTTTTTTTTTTTTACCCATTTACCAATAGGTGCCCTTCTTTGCAAGGCAAAGAAAGGTCTTTGTGGTTTCATCTGTGTTTGAAATGCATTGCTTGACTGAGGGACCTTAGAGAGTATGTTGTATGTGTATGTTGTACAGATGAGGTAGTCATTCAAAAATCATGCTAACCCCTAAGGTTGATGTCCGCGCCTCGTGGAAATCTAATTAACATAATTAAACAATTCCCATAAAAATCTGTCAGTTTAAGCTAAAGGTATCTGGGTTTTTTTTTTTGCATTGGAAATTTGGTCACACAAAAAAGAAATATGGTCCACTTTTAAATCCACTACTGTTTGGATTTTCTGCTTACAAGTAGCTTGGCATACATCATATTGTATTGAGAGGGAGAGGCTCCTGGCAGATAATCATACCCATTATGTTTTATAGGCAGGTATATATATACATATATATATATCCACCTTTTACATTTTTATACCGTGTGTAATTTGATGTTTGATTAAATGGCTTTTGGCTGGAAATTACACTCTGAAAAAACTAGTATTTAGACTATTTTAGTAATAAATGCAATATTGAACTACAAATCAGGCACCTAAATCGTTGCAGATGTGTGTTGTGGAAATATAAATTGTAATATAAGGAAATGTAAATCCAGGGATTATATATATATTGAAACATTTATTTGGAGTGCTGCCCACTTTTATTTTCTATATTAATTATGTCGTTGTTAATCAGAAGCTGATTAGATCACATGGACGGCTCCAGGGAGGGAACCCAGGAAAGGCCCTCGCAGGTCAGTGTTGACTGATCTGTGCTGCATGTCTTAGCTGGGGGGGGGGGGGGGGCTGTAGACTGATCTGTGCTGCATGTCTTAGCTGGGGGGGGGGGGGGGGGGGGCTGTAGACTGATCTGTGCTGCATGTCTTAGCTGGGGGGGGAGGGGGGGGCTGTAGACTGATCTGTGCTGCATGTCTTAGCTGGGGGGGAGGGGGGGCTGTAGACTGATCTGTGCTGCATGTCTTAGCTGGGGGGGGAGGGGGGGCTGTAGACTGATCTGTGCTGCATGTCTTAGCTGGGGGGGGGGGGGGGGGGGGGCTGTAGACTGATCTGTGCTGCATGTCTTAGCTGGGGGGGGGGGGGGGGGCTGTAGACTGATCTGTGCTGCATGTCTTAGCTGGGGGGGGGGAGGGGGGGGCTGTAGACTGATCTGTGCTGCATGTCTTAGCTGGGGGGGGGGGGGGGGGCTGTAGACTGATCTGTGCTGCATGTCTTAGCTGGGGGGGGGGGGGGGAGGGGGGGCTGTAGACTGATCTGTGCTGCATGTCTGAGAGAAAATGACTGGAAACTTTTCATCTTCTGTCCAATGGAGGGCAGGAGAGAGAAGGAAAGAAGGAGGAGGCAGGGACTCTAGAATAGAGAACGAGATTAGAGCTGGAGCACTGAGACAGGGAGGGAAATAGAGCAGAGAGACAGTGAGGGAAATAGAGGAGGGAGAGAGGGAGGGAAATAGAGGAGGGAGAGAGGGAGGGAAATAGAGGAGACAGTGAGGGAAATAGAGGAGACAGGGAGGGAAATAGAGGAGGGAGAGAGTGAGGGAAATAGAGGAGGGAGAGAGGGAGGGAAATAGAGGAGACAGTGAGGGAAATAGAGGAGACAGTGAGGGAAATAGAGGAGACAGTGAGGAAAATAGAGGAGGGAGAGAGTGAGGGAAATAGAGGAGACAGTGAGGGAAATAGAGGAGACAGTGAGGGAAATAGAGGAGACAGGGAGGGAAATAGAGGAGGGAGAGAGTGAGGGAAATAGAGGAGGGAGAGAGTGAGGGAAAGTGCCTTGATCCAACTCTTTCTTCAATCATCCTCCACCAACAGCCGTTGATCTGTCCCCTGTCCTCTGTCTTCTGTCAGTCTAACTTCACATGTTGATCTGTCCCCTGTCCTCTGTCTTCTGTCAGTCTAACTTCACATGTTGATCTGTCCCCTGTCCTCTGTCCTCTGTCAGTCTAACTTCACATGTTGATCTGTCCCCTGTCTTCTGTCCTCTGTCAGTCTAACTACACATGTTGATCTGTCCTCTGTCCTCTGTCCTCTGTCCTCTGTCAGTCTGACTTCACATGATGATATGTCCTCTGTCTTCTGTCAGTCTAACTTCACATGTTGATCTGTCCCCTGTCCTCTGTCCTCTGTCAGTCTAACTTCACATGTTGATCTGTCCCCTGTCCTCTGTCCTCTGTCAGTCTAACTTCACATGTTGATTTGTCCCCTGTCCTCTGTCTTCTGTCAGTCTAACTTCACATGTTGATTTGTCCCCTGTCCTCTGTCCTCTGTCAGTCTGACTTCACATGTTGATCTGTACCCTGTCCCCTGTCCTCTGTCTTCTGTCAGTCTAACTTCACATGTTGATCTGTCCCCTGTCCTCTGTCCTCTGTCAGTCTAACTTCACATGTTGATTTGTCCCCTGTCCTCTGTCTTCTGTCAGTCTAACTTCACATGTTGATTTGTCCCCTGTCCTCTGTCCTCTGTCAGTCTGACTTCACATGTTGATCTGTCCCCTGTCCTCTGTCCTCTGTCAGTCTAACTTCACATGTTGATTTGTCCCCTGTCCTCTGTCCTCTGTCAGTCTAACTTCACATGTTGATTTGTCCCCTGTCCTCTGTCTTCTGTCAGTCTGACTTCACATGTTGATCTGTCCCATGTCCTCTGTCCTCTGTCAGTCTAACTTCACATGTTGATTTGTCCCCTGTCCCCTGTCTTCTGTCAGTCTAACTTCACATGTTGATTTGTCCCCTGTCCTCTGTCCTCTGTCAGTCTAACTTCACATGTTGATCTGTCCTCTGTCCTCTGTCAGTCTGACTTCACATGTTGATTTGTCCCCTGTCCTCTGTCCTCTGTCAGTCTGACTTCACATGTTGATTTGTCCCCTGTCCTCTGTCTTCTGTCAGTCTGACTTCACATGTTGATTTGTCCCCTGTCCTCTGTCTTCTGTCAGTCTAACTTCACATGTTGATCTGTCCCCTGTCCTCTGTCAGTCTGACTTCACATGTTGACCTGTCCCCTGTCCTCTGTTCACTTCACATGTCCCCGGTTGGCCTAACTGAAATGAAATGAGTGCTAACTCCACGTGGGCATCAAACGGGTCCCTCTGTAAAACAATACTAGAGGGGTGGACTGAAGGAATACATTTATAATGAGGGACTTTTTTTACCGGATCCAGCGATTATACAAATGGAGGAAATAGCCAACAAATATTCTGTATGGCATATGGCCCTTCAGATGTTTTCACAAAAATTGGCACTGAGGCACACAATGGTCAGTTGTAACTGCCAAAAACACACAGTGAGGGCTGGACAGAGAGAGAGAGAGAGAGAGAGAGAGAGAGAGAGAGAGAGAGAGAGAGAGAGAGAGACAGAGAGGAAAATTATTAAATGACTACACTGATGTCCTTCCCTGTCCTCCTGTCCCCCTGTCCTCCTGTCCTAGACATGAAACCAATCAGCAGAGGGGAATGAAGGATGAAGGTCATGAGGGAAGATGTGGACCAGATGACATGACTTGGATGTTTCCTTCATTCTCTCTCTGTCTCTCTTCTCTCTCTCTCTCT
>NW_021822955.1:33311-73311 GCF_901001165.1 Salmo trutta
GACATCTACCTCCCCACCACCATATGACATCTACCTCCCCCCACACCACCATATAGACCATCTACTCCCACCACCACCTATAGAACATCACCTCCCCCCCCCACCATATAGACTCTACTCCCAAACACCACATATATACATCTACCCTCCCCCCCACCACCACGACCATATTAGAAATCTACATCCCAACACCACCACCCATATAGACATCTACCTCCCCCCCACCACCACCATAATAGACATCGACCTCCCCCCACCACCCTATAGACATCTACCTCCCCCAACCACCATATAGACATCTACCTCCCCCCCACCACCACCACCATATAGACATCTACCTCCCCCCCACCACCACCATATAGACATCTACCTCCCCCACCACACCACCATATAGACATCTACCTCCCCCCACCACCATATATACATCTACCTCCCCCACACCACCACCATATAGACATCTACCTTCCCCCACCACCACCACCAGAGACATCTACCTCCCCCACCACCACCACCATAAGACATCTACCTCCCCCACCCCATATAGACATCTAACTCCCCCCCCACCATATAGACATCTACCTCCCCCCACCACCACCATATAGACATCTACCTCCCCCACCACCACCACCATATAGACATCTCCCCCCCCCCACCACCATATAGACATCTACCTCCCCCCCACCACCACCATATAGACATCTACCTCCCCCCACCACCACCATATAGACATCTACCTCCCCCCACCACCATATAGACATCTACCTCCCCCCACCACCACCACCATATAGACATCTACCTCCCCCACCACCACCACCATATAGACATCTACCTTCCCCCACCACCACCACCATATAGACATCTACCTCCCCCCACCACCACCACCATATAGACATCTACCTCCCCCCACCACCATATAGACATCTAACCCCCCACCACCATATAGACATCTACCTCCCCCCACCATATAGACATCTACCTCCCCCCCCCACACCATATAGACATCTACCTCCCCCACCACCACCATATAGACATCTACCTCCCCCACCACCACCACCATATAGACATCTACCTCCCCCACCACCACCATATAGACATCTACCTCCCCCCCACCACCACCATATAGACATCTACCCCCCCACCACCATATAGACATCTACCTCCCCCCCACCACCATATAGACATCTACCTCCCCCCACCACCATATAGACATCTACCTCCCCCCACCACCACCACCATATAGACATCTACCTCCCCCACCACCACCATATAGACATATACCTCCCCACCACCACCACCATATAGACATCTACCCCCCCCCACCACCACCACCATATAGACATCTACCTCCCCCCCACCACCACCACCATATAGACATCTACCTCCCCCCACCACCACCACCATTTGACATCTACCTCCCCACCACCACCACCACCATATAGACATCTACCTCCCCACCACCACCACCATATAGACATCTACCTCCCCCCCACCACCACCACCATATAGACATCTACCCCCCCCCCCACCACCACCATATAGACATCTACCCCCCCCCACCACCACCACCATATAGACATCTACCTCCCCCCCACCACCACCACCATATAGACATCTACCTCCCCACCACCACCACCATATAGACATCTACCTCCCCCACCACCACCACCATATAGACATCTACCTCCCCCACCACCACCACCATATAGACATCTACCCCCCCCACCACCACCACCATATAGACATCTACCTCCCCCCCACCACCACCACCATATAGACATCTACCTCCCCCCACCACCACCACCATATAGACATCTACCTCCCCCACCAGTACATAGACACAAGGTAGTGGCTGTGTCACATCTATAGCTGTCGGTCTCCAACAGAGGAGCCATAAAGGTTCCTCCACCGTAGCAGCCATTACACCTTCATGATCGACTCCAGTGGTTTTAAAGAGATCATTTTATCGTTTCATTCATTATTTTCTGCCCATGTTTTGATTTCACAGTCGACACTTCCCTATTGCTCCATACATTTACATTTACATTTACATGTACATTTGACTGATTTAGCAGTTAGTGCATTCATTTTAAGATACCTTCGTGGGACATTCACATAGGTGGGACAACCGCATTGCGAGGTACATTTTCCTCAATAAAGTGTCTATCAGAAGAGTCAGAGCTAGGATGGGGATGAAGAGCAAGTGTTTTTACATGCGTTTTTATGTGGGGGTGTGGTGTCGGGATGAGGAGGAGGATTATTTAAGATACTCTTTGAAGAAGTAGGGTTTCAGGTGCTTTCGGAAGGTGGCTAGGGACTTTGCTGTTCTAGTTTCAGGGGGAAGATGGACAGGGACTCTGCTGTCCTAGCTTCAGGGAGAAGGTGGACAGGGACTCTGCTGTCCTAGCTTCAGGGAGAAGGTGGACAGGGACTCTGCTGGCCTAGCTTCAGGGAGAAGGTGGACAGGGACTCTGCTGTCCTAGCTTCAGGGAGAAGGTGGACAGGGACTCTGCTGTCCTAGCTTCAGGGAGAAGATGGACAGGGACTCTGCTGTCCTAGCTTCAGGGAGAAGGTGGACAGGGACTCTGCTGGCCTAGCTTCAGGGAGAAGATGGACAGGGACTCTGCTGTCCTAGCTTCAGGGAGAAGGTGGACAGGGACTCTGCTGTCCTAGCTTCAGGGAGAAGGTGGACAGGGACTCTGCTGTCCTAGCTTCAGGGAGAAGCTGGTTCCATCATTTTGTATTTTGAATTTCGTATTCATTATGGATCCTCATTAGTTCCTGCAAAGGCAGCAGATACTCTTCCTGGGATCCAGCAAAATTAAGGCAGTTATACAATTTTTTAAAACATTACAATACATTCACAACAGATTTCACAACATGTGAAAGTGTGTGCCCTCAGGCCCCTACTCTAATACAAAATATCTACAATGCAAAATCCATGTGTACGTGTGTGTTATCGTGTGTTTTGTATGCATGTGTCTGCACCTATGTTTGTGTTGCTTCACAGTTCGCGCCCACGAGAAGCAGGAGAGCGTACGCCCGCTGCTCCCGGCGATAGGTCCAGACCTCCCACAGTGCTCCGTCAGATCCAGAGTGAGGGAAGGAGCCGAACTCGACGACAAAGCCGCTGTTGGAGTCAGCGTAGTTAGAGTCAGCAACCGTCGTCTCAGACACAGGCAGTCCCAGCGATGAAGGCACAGGTAGATCAGGCATCAGTGCAGCGAAGATATTCCTTATGTCGATCTGCTCCGAACGCCCTCGCAGTCACTCCCGTCCGCTTCGCAGCAAGCCACTTTCCTTTGGTTTCCACAACTTGTGACGTGGGACCGGCGCTGATTGGAACACTCTTGTTGCTGTTCTCTGTCTCCTTCACTTCAGAATGGTAGAGGAGAAGCAGACGCACACTGGCCTTGGCTAAAACAAAGAATAGGTAGTAGGGTGGAATTTGGAATTGGAATTGTAATTTGGTTGACATCCTGAATTGACTGGAATTAAAATGGAATTGACCCAAACCCTGATACTGTGGGTTAATAACTGTTCAGTACTGTACGGCCTTGAGAATTACCATTCCTTTCAACAGAAGAGTTGCTGTAACTTTTTCCATGGCAACTGGCAGATTGTGCTTTGGCTCAACAAATACTGTATAGTCATTGGCATTAGGGTAGGCCATCGTTGTCAATAACAATTTGTTCTTAAACTGACTTGCCTAGTTAAATATAAAGGTTAAATTAACCAGGCCTTCCTCCTGAGAGATACATGTATCGCCCCAAGCGTTGACGTAAAACAAATCTGCATCCCAAATGGCATCCTATTCCCTATATAGTACACTACTATAGACCAGAGTCCTATTCCCTATATAGTACACTACTATAGACCAGAGTCCTATTCCCTATATAGTGCACTACTATAGACCAGAGTCCTATTCCCTATATAGTGTACTACTATAGACCAGAGCCCTATTCCCTATATAGTGTACTACTATAGACCAGAGCCCTATTCCCTATATAGTACACTACTATAGACCAGAGCCCTATTCCCTATATAGTACACTACTATAGACCAGAGCCCTATTCCCTATATAGTGCACTACTGTTGACCAGAGCCCTATTCCCTATATAGTACACTACTATAGACCAGAGCCCTATTCCCTATATAGTGCACTACTATAGACCAGAGCCCTATTCCCTATATAGTGCACTACTTTAGACCAGAGCCCTATTCCCTATATAGTGCACTACTGTTGACCAGAGCCCTATTCCCTATATAGAGCACTACTATAGACCAGAGCCCTATTCCCTATATAGTGCACTACTATAGACCAGAGCCCTATTCCCTATATAGTGCACTACTATAGACCAGAGCCCTATTCCCTATATAGTGCACTACTATAGACCAGAGCCCTATTCCCTATATAGTGCACTACTTTAGACCAGAGCTCTATTCCCTATATAGTGCACTACTATAGACCAGAGCCCTATTCCCTATATAGTGCACTACTGTTGACCAGAGCCCTATTCCCTATATAGTACACTACTATAGACCAGAGCCCTATTCCCTATATAGTGCACTACTATAGACCAGAGCCCTATTCCCTATATAGTGCACTACTATAGACCAGAGCCCTATTCCCTATATAGTGCACTACTATAGACCAGAGCCCTATTCCCTATATAGTGCACTACTATAGACCAGAGCCCTATTCCCTATATAGTGCACTACTATAGACCAGAGCTCTATTCCCTATATAGTGCACTACTACAGACCAGAGCCCTATTCCCTATATAGTACACTACTACAGACCAGAGCCCTATTCCCTATATAGCACACTACTACAGACCAGAGCCCTATTCCCTATATAGTACACTACTACAGACCAGAGCCCTATTCCCTATATAGTACACTACTACAGACCAGAGCCCTATTCCCTATATAGCACACTACTACAGACCAGAGCCCTATTCCCTATATAGTGCACTACTACAGACCAGAGCCCTATTCCCTATATAGCACACTACTACAGACCAGAGCCCTATTCCCTATATAGTGGTACTACTACAGACCAGGGCCCTATTCCCTATATAGTACACTACTACAGACCAGAGCCCTATTCCCTATATAGTTTGTTGAGCAGAGGCCTATTCCCTATATAGTGCACTACTGTTGACCAGAGCTCTATGCAGCCTGGTCATAAGTAGTGCACTATATAGGGAATAGGGTGCTATTTGGGATGCACTACATCAAGAAATACATGTGACTCAGAAGAGAGCGGGGAGATAAAATGAATTACTTTGAATCCACTACAAGACAGCAATAGAAACGTTCCTCTGTACCTTCAGGCTATGCTCAAATCATACACCCCAACTCGAGTATTCCCTCCCACCCCTACAGAAGGGCAGCTTCCACTCAGCCCAGTCAAAACTCTTTTCTGTACTGGCACCCCCAACGGTGGAATCATTTTCTCCCTGAAGTTAGGACGGCAAAGTCACTGCCCAACTTCCCCAAAACATCTGAAACCCTACCCCCTTTTTGTGAACTAACACTCGCACTTGACAACAACAACAACAAAAAAACGTTGTTTATTAGCACTGACTTGGCTGATAGCTAATTTGCTTGAAGAAAAACATAATTAATATGACTGTGATAAGTGGTTGTCCACCTGGTTATCTTCAGATGAATGATGAATGAACTGTAAATCATTTGCTAAATGACTCAGATAACTTTTTAAGATGGATAATAAAAGGCTTGCTTTATAAATTGAAACCTATCACACCCGTAACCATTTCACATGAATTCAATGACTGTATGTTTTAGTCTATAGTTATCTGTATATTTTAGTCTATAGTTATCTGTATATTTTAGTCTATAGTTATCTGTATATTTTAGTCTATAGTTATCTGTATGTTTTAGTCTATAGTTATCTGTATGTTTTAGTCTATAGTTATCTGTATGTTTTAGTCTATAGTTATCTGTATGTTTTAGTCTATAGTTATCTGTATATTTTAGTCTATAGTTATCTGTATGTTTTAGTCTATAGTTATCTGTATGTTTTAGTCTATAGTTATCTGTATGTTTTAGTCTATAGTTATCTGGATATTTTAGTCTATAGTTATCTGTATACTTTAGTCTATAGTTATCTGTATATTTTAGTCTATAGTTATCTGTATGTTTTAGTCTATAGTTATCTGTATATTTTAGTCTATAGTTATCTGTATGTTTTAGTCTATAGTTATCTGGATATTTTCAATTCTCACAGTGTTGTATGTAATAATCCTACTCATGCAGGCTTTGTCTCCCATTGACTCCCAGCCATTTCAGTCTCAAAGAGATCTGGAGGCTCCAGGGAGTCCTCTTCTGGTGGGAGTGAGTACTGCCTCTCCCGTTCACCACTAGTACCAGCACAGATAACACATCTCAACTCATCTCTATCAAATCATCAGGGTTATGGCTTGACCCGGGGAAGAGAAGAGAGAGAGGAAAATACATTCTGCTCAGTTATAGCAAAAAATATGCGCTCTTGGAACAGCATACATATTAATCTGGAACATATGCGAGATCCAAGTCGTTTGAACTAAAAACCTAAAGAGGGTGAATATGAATCATCCTTCCCTCTGTACGCAGCTTTATAAAACCTAAAGAGGGTGAATATGAATCATCCTTCCCTCTGTACGCAGCTTTATAAAACCTAAAGAGGGTGAATATGAATCATCCTTCCCTCTGTACGCAGCTTTGTAATGCAGCCATAGCAGCAGCTGAATGAAAATGGAGTAATTAAAATGTTGAGGTTAGAAGGCAATGACTATCCAAGCCATAGAAGTAGAATATATTTAGAATATAATTATACTGACTTGAATAGGGATTCACATTCTAGTAATTATATTCTAGTTCTATTTCTATGATTCATCTGCTGGGCTGACTATATAGCCTGTATTGGGAGAAATCCTCAGCCTTCTGTCCATGCCAAAGTAGAACTAAAATTATAGTACACATTGACTTGAATCAGGGTTTTTCCCATTCTAGTAATTCTATTGCTATGGTCTGTCCTCTAACTGTACTGCAGAGCCACTCACTATATTATAGTGATCTGTCGAGCTGAGGTCTTTTCCTCGGGGACCTGCTTAGCAAGTTAGCGAAGCTTAGCGAACTAGCGCCCAATGCTAATGCTAACCTTCTCCGATGTTTGGCAATTAGGGACGAAGGAGAAAAAAAGCTTTGCAGTTTCATACATTTTGACTTCATTTTCTTCTAGCTCTTTTGAACGGCATAGAGCGTCCTCGGTGTTCGATTTGCTTAGCTTTACAGCAAGACTGTTCATGTATGTTTGGAGTGTCCTCAGTGTTCCATCTGCTCCTACCCGAAGACGGTTAATGCATGTTATTTTCCATCCCAGGCTCCATATGTGGAAAGTACCAGATAAAATGAACTGCTATTGGTGGATATGCCTGGACTGAAGGCAACAATAGTTGAAGACTAGCTACCTGTCCAGGTGGTGTGCTACAGGGTAATTCCACTGTGAGATTCTTAGACGGAGTTCTACAGGGTCATTCCACTGTGAGACTCTTAGACGGAGTTCTACAGGGTAATTCCACTGTGAGATTCTTAGAGTTCTACAGAGTCATTCCACTGTGAGACTCTTAGACGGAGTTCTACAGGGTCATTCCACTGTGAGACTCTTAGACGGAGTTCTACAGAGTCATTCCACTGTGAGACTCTTAGACGGAGTTCTACAGGGTCATTCCACTGTGAGACTCTTAGACGGAGTTCTACAGAGTCATTCCACTGTGAGACTCTTAGACGGAGTTCTACGGGGTAATTCTACTGTGAGACTCTTAGATGGAGTTCTACAGGGTCATTCCACTGTGAGAGTCTTAGACAGAGTTCTACGGGGTAATTCTACTGTGAGACTCTTAGACGGAGTTCTACAGGGTAATTCTACTGTGAGACTCTTAGACGGAGTTCTACAGGGTAATTCCACTGTGAGACTCTTAGATAGAGTTCTACAGAGTTCTACAGGGTAATTGTACTGTGAGACTCTTAGAGTTCTACAGGGTAAATCTACTGTGAGACTCTTAGATGGAGTTCTACAGGGTAATTCTACTGTGAGACTCTCAGACAGAGTTCTACAGGGTAATTCCACTGTGAGACTCTTAGACAGAGTTCTACAGGGTAATTCCACTGTGAGACTCTTAGACAGAGTTCTACAGGGTAATTCCACTGTGAGACTCTTAGATGGAGTTCTACAGGGTAATTCCACTGTGAGATTCTTAGAGTTCTACAGAGTTCTACAGGGTAATTCCACTGTGAGACTCTTAGATGGAGTTCTACAGGGTAATTCCACTGTGAGACTCTAAGATGGAGTTCTACAGGGTCATTCCACTGTGAGACTCTTAGACGGAGTTCTACAGGGTAATTCCACTGTGAGACTCTTAGACGGAGTTCTAACCGTGTTGACGCCTGACATCTCTCCTCTGCTATGAAGGGCTGATGAAGAGAGAGGGGAGCATTTCATTTCATGCCTGGTGCTTGTGTGATGAGCGTCATACGAGCATGGCAGTGCCTGGGTCGTATGTCAACGTTTGGACAGGTGAGGAGGCTATCCATCTCATGTAAAGGCAGCGCCTCACACACTCAGTTAAACACAGAGCAACACAACCAACAACCAAACATATGCGCATGTCAGAGAGTAATAATATAATTCAAAATATGATTATTAAAACCGGGTCGGGTAGCCATCTGCAACGCTAGATAAGATGAGAAAGTTCTACACACACACACACACAAACACACAGTATACAGTACCTTCGGGAAAGTATTCAGACCCCTTGACTTTTTCCACATTTTCTTACATTGCAGTCTTATTCTAAGATGGAAAAAATACATATTTTTCCTCAGCAGTCTACACACAATACCTCATCATGACAAAGCGAAAACAGGTTTGTAGACATTTTTGCAAATTAGCCAAACTGAGCAATCGGGGGAGAAGGATCTTGGTCAGGGAGGTGAACAAGAACCCCTTGGTCACTCTGACAGAGCTCTAGAGTTCCTCTGTGGAGATGGGAGAACCTTCCAGAAGGACAACCATCTCTGCAGCACTCCACCAATCAGGCCTTTATGGTAGAGTGGCCAGACGGAAGCCACTCCTCAGTAAAAGGTACATGACAGTCCGCTTGGAGTTTGCCAAAACCTACCTAAATACTCTCAGACCATGAGAAACAAGATGGTCTAATGAAACCAAGATTGAACTCTTTGGCCTGAGTCAAGGGGAGTCAAGGGGTTTGAAAACCTTCTGAATGCACTGTTGGTTTTAGTATCTTGGATTTCTATTCAAAATCCTATTTTCCATAACCCCTAACCCCAATCCCTAACCCTAACCCCTACACCTAACCCCTAACCCCAATCCCTAACCCTAACCCCTACACCTAACCCCTAACCCCAATCCCTAACCCTAACCCCTACACCTAACCCCTAACCCCAATCCCTAACCCTAACCCCTAACTCCAATCCCTAACCCTAACCCTAGACCTAAACCCTAACCACAATCCCTAACCCCTACACCTAACCCCTAACCCCTAACCCCAATCCCTAACCCCAACCCCTAAACCCAAATCCATAACCCTAACCCCTAACCCCAACCCCTAACCCTAACCTTTAACCCCAATCCCTAACCCCAAACCCTAACCTTAACCCCTACACCTAACCTTTAACCCCAATCCCTAACCCCAAACCCTATCCTTAACCCCTACACCTAACCCCTAACCCCAATCCCTAACCCTAACCCCTAACCACAATCCCTAACCCCAATCCCTAACCCCTAACCCAAATCCCTAATCCCTAACCCCTAACCCCAACCCCCAACCCCTAATCCCTAACCCCTAAATCTAAAACATGATTTTTTTTTTACCTGATTTTCAAAACCTTTAAATTTGAATTTAGAGATTTGCAATCTCTATTGTTCTATGTAAAATATGAAATGTTGATTGTATGAATCTGAAACTCGTTGATTGATTGATTTACTTATGCATCTAATTAACTATGTTGTTAGTCGTCTACATTTTTACTTTACCTATGTTTCGGTGTGAAGCATTGATCGTAGAGATAAATGTACAGTATATAACCAGAAAGTGTTTACTTTGCCTTAAATCTGTCCGTGAAAATAAGACCAAGAAGTGAATCATTTCCTGTATGGAGGTAAATGAAGACTGTGGAATTTGGTCAACAAAAAATAACCCTCAGTCTGGTTGGAAACAATATGATAAATCTGTTTTTTTTCAGGGGAAATGGAAATAGAGAGCGTGTGAGGCGATATCCGCTTTGAGGTTACGAGGCGACACCATCTTTACTCCTCCTCCACGTTGTCACGAACCGGCTCGAAGTTCCTAAACAAACAGGGAGACAACGTTGAGATCAGGAATTAGAAATATATATTTATTAACTGAAGTAAACTAAATACAATTAACAATGGTGTGTGTGTGTGTGTGTAGTCAGTAATCATTTGTGTAAGTGAGTGAGTGTTCGCGTGCATGAATGTGATAATGAGGGGTGTTGAAAGGTGCCAAAGCAAACAAACAAAATGACCACAAAAAAACGCCACAACCAAAATCTATCAGTGTGTCTGCATGGAGAGAGTCTCCTCAATGAATGGGGAAGAGGTGCATTAATCCTGGGACACACCCGCGCCCAGGATAAATGCACCTAACTTGCAAACTATAGCACAACATATTGCTGTATTGCAGAGTATAGTACAGCAGAGCAGAGCAGAGCAGAGCACAGTAGAGTAGAGTAGAGTAGAGTAGAGTAGAGTAGAGTAGCGTAGATTACAGTACAGTACAGTACAGTACAGTAGAGTACAGTATAGTGGAGTAGAGTACAGCACAGTAGAGTAGAGTAGAGTAGAGTACAGCACAGTACACAGTACAGTACAGTAGAGTAGATTACAGTAGAGTAGAACACAGTAGAATAGAGTAGATTACAGTAGAGTAAAGTACAGCACAGTAGAGTAGAGTAGATTACAGTAGAGTAGAACACAGTAGAATAGAGTAGAGAACAGCGCAGTATAGTAGAGTAGAGCAGAGTAGAATAAAGTACAGCACAGTAGAGTAGAGTAGAGTACAGCACAGTAGAGTAGAGTAGAGTACAGCACAGTAGAGTAGAGTAGAGTACAGCACAGTAGAGTAGAGCAGAGTACAGCACAGTAGAGTAGAGTAGAGTACAGCACAGTAGAGTAGAGTAGAGTACAGCACAGTAGAGTAGAGCACAGCACAGTAGAGTAGAGTATAGTACAGCACAGTAGAGTAGAGTAGAGTACAGCACAGTAGAGTAGAGTAGAGTAGAGTAAAGTAGAGTACAGTACAGTGCAGTAGAACACAGTACAGTAGAGCACAGTATAGTACAGTGCAGTGGAGAACAGTACAGCACAGTACGGTAGAACACAGTACAGTACAGTAGAACACAGTACAGTAGAACACATTACATCACTGTACAGCAGAGCACAGTACAGTACAGTAGAACACAGTACAGTACAGTACAGCAGAGCACAGTACAGTACAGTAGAACACAGTACAGTACAGGAGAACACGGTACAGTAGAACCCAGTGCAGTAGAACCCAGTACAGTACAGTAGAACCCAGTACAGTACAGTAGAGCACATTACAGTAGATTAGGGTACAGTATGTTTCAGTTTGGACCATGTTTACTTTTTTGGGGACTTTGAAGAATCTCCATAGCTAACATATGGCTGGCTATCTTTTATTTGGATTGATGTGAATCCCAGCAAACCTATATTTTTGTCCCAAAACCATACTTTACATACTGTATTTCTTTCTATATTAAAACATATATTTACTAATTTACTCACTCATTTTCTCCACAACATTTGGAGATAGACTTCTCACCTCGTGGCCGTAGTGAAGAGGGGTGCAATCCCATCACCTGGGGATATTTGTAGGGGTGTGTCTTAAGGCATCTTCATTCTACAATATTTTAAAGTGTGTGTTTCAGTAGTGACATGAAAAGGTGGGACGGCATTTTTTCTAGAAAGATGTTTAAAGGTGAACTGCACCCTCTAATTTGGCCTCTTGTTTTTTTGGCTTGATCCTTAATTAATATATGCTGGTGGCCATAACAGAAGCCAAACATGAGTTGGCTTAGGGGGTGTGGTTTGATGTGAGTGGTTCTTGGGTGTGTCCTTGCCACCACCAAGACACACCCATCTGTCAGAACCTTGTCCGCAGCAGTTTCCCCTCCACTCAGTCACAACAAACAAACCTCCTGCAGGTTGACTTCAATAACTACAGGCAGATGTACGGTGAGATGCCCAAGGAAGCTTTGAGAAGGTCAATAGCCTACAATATGAGAAGAATTCAATTGCTTTGATTTATGTAGATATTCTAAAGTAAGTGTTTTGATACACTTCAATTGTGGTAAAGGTCCGTTAAAGAATAAACAATAATTTACATAATACCACAGAAGCAGTGTTCTGCAAATATAACAAAGATTACATTTCACCTTACACTGCCATTCCCAGCCAATACAGATACTGTGCCTATCAACATTTTGTCTGTTGGTAATGGGGTTACCATGGTAACATGTCAGAGTGGTCATTCCTTCCTGTCTGGTGGTAATGGGGTTACCATGGTAACATGTCAGAGTGGTCATACCTTCCTGTCTGGTGGTAATGGGGTTACCATGGTAACATGTCAGAGTGGTCATTCCTTCCTGTGAGGTGGTAATGGGGTTACCATGGTAACATGTCAGAGTGGTCATACCTTCCTGTCTGGTGGTAATGGGGCTACCATGGTAACATGTCAGAGTGGTCATACCTTCCTGTCTGGTGGTAATGGGGTTACCATGGTAACATGTCAGAGTGGTCATACCTTCCTGTGAGGTGGTAATGGGGTTACCATGGTAACATGTCAGAGTGGTCATACCTTCCTGTCTGGTGGTAATGGGGCTACCATGGTAACATGTCAGCGTGATCATACCTTCCTGTGAGGTGGTAATGGGGTTACCATGGTAACATGTCAGCGTGATCATACCTTCCTGTGAGGTGGTAATGGGGTTACCATGGTAACATGTCAGCGTGATCATATATTCCTGTGAGGTGGTAATGGGTTACCATGGTAACATGTCAGCGTGATCATACCTTCCTGTGTGGTGTCCCGTATACAATAGTAGTTCCCTGATCCTGGTGCAGAATACACAGGGTTTCTCCCTCCCCATATTGACTGATATCATTCTATTCAATAATAATAAAAAAGACAATACAAGTCAAAATTGTATCTAGTAAAATGTTAATGACAAGTGCCAGGTCTCTGTCCATTCAGAGACATCAGTATCTAGCCTGTCTGTCAGAGTGCCTGGTCTCTGTCCATTCAGAGACATCAGTATCTAGCCTGTCTGTCAGAGTACCTGGTCTCTGTCCATTCAGAGACATCAGTATCTAGCCTGTCAGAGTGCCTGGTCTCTGTCCATTCAGAGACATCAGTATCTAGACTGTCTGTCAGAGTGCCTGGTCTCTGTCCATTCAGAGACATCAGTATCTAGCCTGTCTGTCAGAGTGCCAGGTCTCTGTCCATTCAGAGACATCAGTATCTAGCCTGTCAGAGTGCCTGGTCTCTGTCCATTCAGAGACATCAGTATCTAGCCTGTCAGAGTGCCTGGTCTCTGTCCATTCAGAGACATCAGTATCAAGCTTGTCAGAGTGCCTGGTCTCTGTTCATTCAGAGACATCAGTATCTAGCCTGTCTGTCAGAGTGCCTGGTCTCTGTCCATTCAGAGACATCAGTATCTAGCCTGTCTGTCAGAGTGTCTGGTCTCTGTCCATTCAGAGACATCAGTATCTAGCCTGTCTGTCAGAGTGCCAGGTCTCTGTCCATTCAGAGACATCAGTATCTAGCCTGTCAGAGTGCCTGGTCTCTGTCCATTCAGAGACATCAGTATCTAGCCTGTCAGAGTGCCTGGTCTCTGTCCATTCAGAGACATCAGTATCTAGCCTGTCTGTCAGAGTGTCTGGTCTCTGTCCATTCAGAGACATCAGTATCTAGCCTGTCTGTCAGAGTGCCAGGTCTCTGTCCATTCAGAGACATCAGTATCAAGCCTGTCAGAGTGCCTGGTCTCTGTTCATTCAGAGACATCAGTATCTAGCCTGTCTGTCAGAGTGCCTGGTCTCTGTCCATTCAGAGACATCAGTATCTAGCCTGTCAGAGTGCCTGGTCTGTGTCCATTCAGAGACATCAGTATCAAGCCTGTCAGAGTGCCTGGTCTCTGTCCATTCAGAGACATCAGTATCTAGCCTGTCTGTCAGAGTGCCTGGTCTCTGTCCATTCAGAGACATCAGTATCTAGCCTGTCTGTCAGAGTGCCTGGTCTCTGTCCATTCAGAGACATCAGTATCTAGCCTGTCAGAGTGCCTGGTCTCTGTCCATTCAGAGACATCAGTATCTAGCCTGTCTGTCAGTCTGGACTCCGTCACATCATCTTGCTAGTCTCCATGTCCTGGCTCCGTACATGTTTCTGTTAACACATAGATACACATATAGTCCCTGTTCTATTACCAATGGCAGTTAGTATAGGTGACATCTGACACACAAACAGATATTATGTTGACGTTTGAACAGGTCAGATAAAACCTACCGAATTATGGTCTCCCCATCAAATGATCGAGATTAGCGTCTGGCAACAGCATCTGTAGTCCTCTCCATCTGTAGTCCTCTCCATCTGTAGTCCTCTCCATCTGTAGTCCTCTCCATCTGTAGTCCTCTCCATCTGTAGAAACAGGAAGAGTTCATCAGTAACACGTAGAATGTAAAGGATGTTGCAAATACTGGATCTTTCTGTTGTACTGTATTATTGTGAATCACTTTCAGTCCCACATTGTGAATGTGTTGAGTGCCCAGTCTCTCTCCATTCAGAAACATCAGTATCGAACCTGTCTGTTGGTCAGGACTCCATCAAATGATCTTGCAAGTCTCCAAGTGTTTACGCCAGAGATGTTTCTGTCAACACATACACACTGTCACTGTTATTTTCCCTACGGCAGTTAAGATGGTGATATCTGACACACAAACACATCCTATGTTGATAGTTTGAACAGGTCAGACTATTCCTATTTAATTCTGTTCTCCCCGTCGACGACTGTTGCTGAGCAGCCAAGAAGTGAGGCTGTGGAGGTGAGATCTTTGCCAGAGCCCCATTGATTGACATGGCAGCGTAGATCAGCTCCTGGGCCCCTCACGGCAGGTGCAGCGATAACATTAACAACGGCGGTTATGATTAGCATGGTGGAACCAACCTGATCACTTTGGATATCATGAAGTGATATAGATTGGTAAAAGCAGCGGCCAGGCCGGTTCCACCAGGCTAGGTTAAGTTATGAAGGTGAATTGGGACAGAACTCGAAACTGTTATGACCTTTGACCAGGTCAAATGTCACCAACCTGATTCAAGTGTCCTCTCTGTTCTATTTATAGCAATGCTAACAGCGAGGGCATGTCTGCTGGTCTTCTATACGTTACGTGTTCGGCTGCAAACGGGACATCTCTAGAACAACGGCAGCAGGCAGTTCTCATAAACACCCTACTTCCTCATCTTATGAGAGGGTGTTGACTGGGAGGGGTTGTAGCAGGGTGATACAATGGAGAGCCAAGTGGTAAATAGCATTTTTGTTATAAAGAAAGGACAAAGTTTTTTGATAATGCACTTCACAACCAAAATGGCTGTACTACTTGCATCTGCTTGGCTTGGTAATCAACCGACTAGTTTATCAAACCGGGTATTTTTTTATACAACTTTTCACGTAACACACATTACTGTTGTTGATAAAGCTGTCTGTTTCATCAGGGCAGTAACTCGGGTCAATCTAATTCTATGCTTTAAAGATGTGGACTGACTGTAGCTCCAGATTAGATACAGGCTGGTGACGTCGTTACAGTTTGTTGCTCCTAGTTCACTGTATTAGTCACACTCAGACATGAGTTAGCTAACACCATTTCTGCATCCATTATTTCGTTTTGCCGGAGAACAGTGGTTCCCAAACTTTTTATAGTCCCGTACCCCTTCAAACATTCAACCTCCAGCTGCGTACCCCCTCTAGCACCAGGGTCAGCGCACTCTCCAATTATATATTTTTTGGGCATTAATGTAAGCCTGCCACACACACACACACACATTATACAATACATTTATTAAACATAAGAATGAGTGTGAGTTTTTGTCACAACCCGGCTCATTGGAAGTGACAAAGAGCTCTTATAAGACCAGGGCACAGATAATAATATTGTAATAATCAATAATTTTGCTCTTTATTTAACCATCTTACATATAAAACCTTATTTGTTCATTAAAAATTGTGAATAACTCACCACAGGTTAATGAGAAGGGTGTGCTTGAAAGGATGCACATAACTCTGCAATGTTGGGTTGTATTGGAGAGAGTCTCAGTCTTTAATCATTTTCCACACACAGTCTGTGCCAGTATTTAGTTTTCATGTTAGTGAGGGCCGAGAATCCACTCTCACATAGGTACGTGGTTGCAAAGGGCATCAGTGTCTTAACAGCGCGATTTGCCAAGGCAAGAATCTCTGAGCGCAGCCCAATCCAGAAATCTGGCAGTGGCTTCTGATTAAATTACATTTTCACAGAACCGTTTGTTGCAATTTCGTTCATTAAGTTGACTGGAGAAAGGGAATATGAAAGGGATAACGAATCCAGTTGTTTTTGTCGTCCGTTTCGGGAAGGTACCTGTGTAATTGCACACCCAGCTCACTCAGGTGCTTCGCTATATCACATTTGACATTGTCCGTAAGCTTCAGTTCATTTGCACACAAATAATAATACAATGATGGAAAGACCTGTGTGTTGTCCTTGTTAATGCAGACAGAGAAGAGCTCCAACTTCTTAATCATAGCCTCAGTTTTGTCCCGCACATTGCACATTTACATTTTACATTTAAGTCATTTAGCAGATGCTCTTATCCAGAGCGACTTACAAATTGGTGCATTCACCTTATGATATCCAGTGGAACAACCACTTTACAATAGTGCATCTAAATCTTTTAAGGGGGGGGGGGGTTAGAAGGATTACTTTATCCTATCCCAGGTATTCCTTAAAGAGGTGGGGTTTCAGGTGTCTCCGGAAGGTGGTGATTGACTCCGCTGTCCTGGCGTCGTGAGGGAGCTTGTTCCACCATTGGGGTGCCAGAGCAGCGAACAGTTTTGACTGGGCTGAGCGGGAACTGTGCTTCCTCAGAGGTAGGGAGGCGAGCAGGCCAGAGGTGGATGAACGCAGTGCCCTTGTTTGGGTGTAGGGCCTGATCAGAGCCTGAAGGTACGGAGGTGCCGTTCCCCTCACAGCTCCGTAGGCAAGCACCATGGTCTTGTAGCGGATGCGAGCTTCAACTGGAAGCCAGTGGAGAGAGCGGAGGAGCGGGGTGACGTGAGAGGACTTGGGAAGGTTGAACACCAGACGGGCTGCGGCGTTCTGGATGAGTTGTAGGGGTTTAATGGCACAGGCAGGGAGCCCAGCCAACAGCGAGTTGCAGTAATCCAGACGGGAGATGACAAGTGCCTGGATTAGGACCTGCGCCGCTTCCTGTGTGAGGCAGGGTCGTACTCTGCGAATGTTGTAGAGCATGAACCTACAGGATCGGGTCACCGCCTTGATGTTAGTGGAGAACGACAGGGTGTTGTCCAGGGTCACGCCATGGTTCTTAGCACTCTGGGAGGAGGACACAAGGGAGTTGTCAACCTTGATGGCGAGATCATGGAATGGGCAGTCCTTCCCCGGGAGGAAGAGCAGCTCCGTCTTGCCGAGGTTCAGCTTGAGGTGGTGATCCGTCATCCACACTGATATGTCTGCCAGACATGCAGAGATGCGATTCGCCACCTGGTTATCAGAGGGGGGAAAGGAGAAGATTAATTGTGTGTCGTCTGCATAGCAATGATAGGAGAGACCATGTGAGGATATGACAGAGCCAAGTGACTTGGTGTATAGTGAGAATAGGAGAGGGCCTAGAACAGAGCCCTGGGGGACACCAGTGGTGAGAGCACGTGGTGCGGAGACAGATTCTCGCCACGCCACCTGGTAGGAGCGACCTGTCAGGTAGGACGCAATCCAAGCGTGGGCCGCGCCGGAGATGCCCAGCTCGGAGAGGGTGGAGAGGAGAATCTGATGGTTCACAGTATGAAAGGCAGCAGATAGGTCTAGAAGGATGAGAGCAGAGGAGAGAGAGTTAGCTTTAGCAGTGCGGAGAGCCTCCGTGACACAGAGAAGAGCAGTCTCAGTTGAATGCCCAGTCTTGAAACCTGACTGATTAGGATCAAGAAGGTCATTCTGAGAGAGATAGCAGGAGAGCTGGCCAAGGACGGCACGTTCAAGAGTTTTGGAGAGAAAAGAAAGAAGGGATACTGGTCTGTAGTTGTTGACATCGGAGGGATCGAGTGTAGGTTTTTTCAGAAGGGGTGCAACTCTCGCTCTCTTGAAGACAGAAGGGACGTAGCCAGCGGTCAAGGATGAGTTGATGAGCGAGGTGAGGTAGGGGACAAGGTCTCTGGAAATGGTCTGGAGAAGAGAGGAGGGGATAGGGTCAAGTGGGCAGGTTGTTGGGCGGCCGGCCGTCACAAGACGCGAGATTTCATCTGGAGAGAGAGGGGAGAAAGAGGTCAAAGCACAGGGTAGGGCAGTGTGAGCAGGACCAGCGGTGTCGTTTGACTTAGCAAACGAGGATCGGATGTCGTCAACCTTCTTTTCAAAATGGTTGACGAAGTCATCCGCAGAGAGGGAGGAGGGGGGGGGAGGAGGATTCAGGAGGGAGGAGAAGGCAGAGAGGAATGAGTCAAAGGTAGACGTGGGGAGGTTAAAGTCACCCAGAACTGTGAGAGGTGAGCCATCCTCAGGAAAGGAACTTATCAAGGCGTCAAGCTCATTGATGAACTCTCCAAGGGAACCTGGAGGGCGATAAATGATAAGGATGTTAAGCTTGAAAGGGCTGGTAACTGTGACAGCATGGAATTCAAATGAGGAGATAGACAGATGGGTCAGGGGAGAAAGAGAGAATGTCCACTTGGGAGAGATGAGGATTCCAGTGCCACCACCCCACTGGCTCGATGCTCTAGGGGTATGCGAGAACACGTGGGCAGACGAGGAGAGAGCAGTAGGAGTAGCAGTGTTATCTGTGGTAATCCATGTTTCCGTCAGCGCCAGGAAGTCTAGGGACTGGAGGGTAGCATAGGCTGAGATGAACTCAGCCTTGTTGAATATAGTTGCGGAGAGTCCCTGGAATCCTAGATTCAACATTGTATGTTGTAAAAGCTTTACATGGTCACTGCCCATATCATTGCATAGTGCAGAAAATGCACAAGAGTTCAGGGGCCTTGCTTTAATTAACAAAGTTAACCATTTTCACTATAGTGTCCAAAATGTCTTTCAAGCAGTCAGGCATTCCCTTGGCAGCAAGAGCCTCTCGGTGGATGCTGCAGTGTACCAAAGTGGCGTCAGGAGCAAATGCTTGCACGAGCGTTACCACTCCACTATACAAACACATCTTGACCACCAAAGTCCATTTGATGTCACAAAGCTGTCCAGTACTTTAAAAACATCCTCTCATGTTGTCCTGGTTTCCAGAAGAGGATGTCTTCCTTAATTGACCCCCCATAAACTTAACGGACATATAGCAGGAGCTGTGCCAGGCCCGCCACGTCTGTTGACTCATCCAGCTGTAACGCATAGAATTCACTGGCTTGTATGCGAAGCAGTAATTGTTTCAAAACATATCCTGCCATGTCACTGATATGTCGTGAAACAGTATTGTTTGATGGAGACATTGTCTGTATAGTTATTTTGGCCATTTCCCACAGCTTTGTCCCAGCCATATCCACGGCAGCAGGAAGAATTATGTCCTCCAAAATTGTATTAGGCTTGCCTGTCCTAGCCACTCGGTAGCTCACCATATAAGACACTTTTAGCCCCTGCTTATTAATGGTATCTGTTGCTTTTATACATGTCTTACTATTCGAAAGTCATCTTTATTCTCGCTCAAACTCCCTTGGCTTATTTTTCAAATTGTCATGTTTCGTTTCTAAATGTCTGTGCAAGAGTGAAGGTTTCCCGCGATAGAGTAATGGTTAATTTGATGTTAATTATTTGACTAGGCTACCTGTATTTGACTTTGTTGTTATTTCGTTGAACACTATTTGGTTTCATTTTATTTTTGGCAGTGAAACGAGGCTACTCAGGTGAGAAAAAAACCTCACCAAAAATGTATTGCCCCTTTGGAAAATATAAATGTACTGTTTGAAAATGTGAAAAAGAAAAATATACATATTTTAAATGTGAATCACATTTTTATTTGGCGTACCCCCGACGGCAATGCGCGTACCCCTAGACAATACAGAATACACTTGTATGAACTACGAACTAACTTGCAAATCAGACTTAGCCTGTAGCTAGCTAGCCTGCCTTGTTAGCATTATCAAATTACAATGTTATATAACCAGCAGTATCTAGACAATACACAATAAAGATGTATGAGCTATGACCTAAGTTGTAATGAGGTAGCTAGCTAGCTAGCTAGTTAGTTATCTAGCTAGCCATGTTAACATTAGGTAAAACATTAGCTAGCCTGCCTCACTTTATCAAAATATATCTAGCTAAGTTATACCAGAGAGGTCATTATATTCAATTAGCTCTGGTTATATTCACCACCACCGGACGTTGGCATTCTCTCAACTAGCTTCACCTGGAATGCTTTTCTAACAGTCTTGAAGGAGTTCCCACATATGCTGAGCACTTGTTGGCTGCTTTTCATCCTGCCTCCGATCCAACTCATCACAAAACATCTCAGTTGGGTTGAGGTCAGTTGATTGTGGAGGCCAGGTCATCTGATGCAGCACTCCATCACTCTCCTTTTTGGTCAAATAGCCCTTACAACAGCCTGGAGGTGTGTTGGGTCATTGTCCTGTTGAAAAACAAATGATTGTCCCACTAAATGCAAAGCAGATGGGATGGCATATCGCTGCAGAATGCTGTAGTAGCAATGTTGGTTGTGTGCCTTGAATTCTAAATAAATCACAGACAGTGTCATCAGCAAAGCACCCCCACACCATCATACCACCTCCTCCATGCTTCACGGTGGGAACCACACATGCGGAGATCACCCGTTCACCTACTCTGCATCTCACAAAGACACAGTGGTTGGACAACATAGAAATAGAAACCTAGAATTAAACATAGAAATAGAAAACATAGAAAACCACCCAAAACCACCCCCTGTCACACCCTGACCTACTCTACTATAGAAAATGACATCTTACAAGGGTCAGGCAGCTCCAGTTCGGGGCATAACCCCCAATCCACCCGCTGATCCTTCTGCTTTAGTACCACCGGACCGTGGATCGTCGGAGGAGGAACCGGACTGCAGGCCGCCGCTGGAGACTCTGGGCTGCAGGCCGCCGCTGGAGGTTCTGGGCTGCAGGCCGCCGCTGGAGGTTCCGGGCTGCAGGCCGCCTCAGGAGGCTCCGGGCTGCAGGCCGTCTGAGGAGGTTCCGGGCTACATGCCGTCTCAGGAGGCTCCGGGCTGCAGGCCGTCTCAGGAGGCTCCGGGCTGCAGGCCGTCTCAGGAGGCATTGTGACAGATCGCACAGGTTTGTGTTGGCGAACTGGTTACCGTGCGTAGAGCTGGCGCAGGATAACCTGGGCCGAGAAGACACACCAGACACCAGGAACGCTGAGCAGGCATACCCGATCCTGTAGGTTCATGCTATACAACATTCGCAGAGTACGACCCTGCCTCACACAGGAAGCGGCGCAGGTCCTAATCCAGGCACTTGTCATCTCCCGTCTGGATTACTGCAACTCGCTGTTGGCTGGGCTCCCTGCCTGTGCCATTAAACCCCTACAACTCATCCAGAACGCCGCAGCCCATCTGGTGTTCAACCTTCCCAAGTTCTCTCACGTCACCCCGCTCCTCCTCTCTCTCCACTGGCTTCCAGTTGAAGCTCGCATCCGCTACAAGACCATGGTGCTTGCCTACGGAGCTGTGAGGGGAACGGCACCTCCGTACCTTCAGGCTCTGATCAGGCCCTACACCCAAACAAGGGCACTGCGTTCATCCACCTCTGGCCTGCTCGCCTCCCTACCTCTGAGGAAGTACAGTTCCCGCTCAGCCCAGTCAAAACTGTTCGCTGCTCTGGCACCCCAATGGTGGAACAAACTCCCTCACGACGCCAGGACAGCGGAGTCAATCACCACCTTCCGGAGACACCTGAAACCCCACCTCTTTAAGGAATACCTAGGATAGGATAAAGTAATCCTTCTAACCCCCCCCCTTAAAAGATTTAGATGCACTATTGTAAAGTGGTCGTTCCACTGGATATCATAAGGTGAATGCACCAATTTGTAAGTCGCTCTGGATAAGACCGTCTGCTAAATGACTTAAATGTAAATGTAAATGCATACTCCTTCCTGGCTGAATGCCAACTCTAGCACGGCACCTGTGAGGAGCTTGCACCGAGCGCACCGGGCAGTAGCTACGCACTGACAACACAGTGCGTATCTCAGCATAACATTGTGCTTGCTCGATCACTCGCCACCCACAGTAAGCACAGGGAGTTGGCTCAGGTTTCCAACCTGACTCTGCCAATCTCCCCGTGTGCCCCCCCCCAAAAAAATATTTGCAGCTGTCTCTTGTGCTTTCCTTGTTGCCGGGCTAGTTCCTCCTCTCGTCGCCGCTCTGCTCTCGCTGCCTCCACCTGTTCCCATGGGAGGCGATCCCATCCAGCCTGGATCTCCTCCCATGTCCAGGATCCCTTGCCGTCCATAACTTCCTCCCAGGTCTATTCCTTTCCATGTTGCTTGGTCCTTTTGTGGTGGGTTATTCTGTCACGGCTGTCGAAAGGAGCAGACCAAAGTGGAGCGTGGTTGTAGTTCCACATTTTTATTTAATCCGTGAAACTTTGCAATACATACATAACTGAATACGACAAAACAACAAACCGTGACGCAGAGAAACAAACACTACTCAAAATATAATAACCCACCAAAACCCATGAATGCACAAGTCCAGCTTCGTGAAGTACTGCGCCGCGTGCATTTGTTCGATGACAGTTGGGATGAGGAGAAAAAGATAGCTGAACTTGACGGTGGCCTTGTTCATTGTTTGATAATCAATGCAGGTGCCCAGTCCCACATCTTTCTTCTTGACAAGAAAGAAGCTTGAGGAGGTTGGTGACTTAGAGGGGCTGATAAAACTCTGTTGGAGACTCTCCTGTACATAGATCTCCATGGCCTCGGTCTCCTCACAGGAGAGGGGATAGACATGTCCTCTCGGGAGGGCTGCGTCAGACAACAGGTCAATGGCACAGTCCCAGGGGCGATGGGGAGGCAGGTGTGTAGCCTGGGTCTTTGAGAAAACCCGGTGCAGATCCTGGTACTCCTGCGGTAAATCCACTTGAGGAGCACAGTCCAGACTTTCCACCATAGTGGTGCTGACAGACACCGCGAGATACCTCCCCTGATACTCCTGCGACCAACCCAGCAGTCTCTTCAAGGACCAGAAAATAACCGGGTTATGTAAACTCAACCAGGGGAGACCTAAAATAATGGGGTGCGTGGGGGTGTCTGTAATTAAGAAAGTGATCTGTTCTGAATGAGTGTCATGGGTCAGCAAAGAAACAGGAACAGTAATGTGATGTACAAGCCCTGTCCCTATTGGACGATTATCCAAGGCTCGAACCGGAATGGGTGACTGTAGGAGAACCAAAGGAATGCGTAATGCAGTGGCCAGTGCGCTATCTAAGAGATTCCTGGCAGCTCCGGAATCAATCAGAGCTATCGGGAGGGAGTGAGAGGCTAGAATCCTCAGGGAATTTAATGGGAAAACACTGGTTGAGTTGACAGAAAAGGAGAGGAGATCTTGCATCCTGCCTGGGTTGGAGCAGGGGAATTCCCTGGCTTGTCACCTCCTCGCCTATTAGTGGATAAAGAGCAGGTCGAGAAATGACCGCTTTCTCCACAATAGAAGCAGATGCCCAGATTCCTCCTTCTCTTATGCTCTGCCTCGGGCAAACGTGCCGAGCCCAACTCCATCGGCTCTGGCCTCGGAGCAGGGGTAGCCATGGGCTCCGAATTCCACGCCGGTTTTCTTAGGTACCGCAGGAGTTTGTCCTACAGGATCGCCACGCTGATGAGCTGGTCGTGTGACAGGTTGTCATCACGGCAGGCTAACTCCAGCTGTACCTCCTCCTGCAGTCCGCTGCGGAAAAAGATGACCAGAGCCAACTCGTTCCATCCGGTGGAGGTCGCGATGGTCCAGAACTCCATGGCGAACTCCGAGGCAGTCCTAGATCCCTGGCGTAGTAAGAGTATGCACTCACCCCTCTCTCGGCCCTCCACAGGATGATCAAACACCGAGTGGAAGAGGAGGGTGAAGCGCTCGTAGGACTTGACATCGGGTCCGCTCATCTACCAGACCGATGGAACAGAGGTAGGTCGTGGTGTGGGAGATGGTATCGGAATCGGTGCTGGAGACTGGAGGGACTGCACACTCCCCTCCAAGCGAAGGATGGTTGCCAGCACACTGTCCATGGTGATACCGAGTCTGGAGAGACAGTCCTCGTGGTGCAGTACTGTCTTTACAATGGTCGCCAGCTCAGTCTTTCCTGCCGTCTCCATTTTGCGGGTTGGTTATTCTGTCACGCTGGTATAAAGGATTTTGGACACTGCTGCAGGAATACACAATAGGGTTTTTTAATTAATACACACAAAACAAACACGTATACAAAAACACTGGGCTGTACCCAAACAAAAGAGCGAGGGTAAACCTTGTTGACCAATACGGGACGATACCCGTAATACACAATATATAAAGCACGCAGCATAACAGCTGCACCAACGCATAGGTACTCACACCACCAACGGACATGGGAACAATAACCGACAAAGACAGAGGGAACAGAGGGCACATATATAACATACTAATCAGACAAGACAGTCCCTGGGTTGATGATAATGAATCCCGTTCAGTGAAGCCTAGAACGCCGGTGACGTAGACCTCCGGAACTGGTGAACAGAATGAGCATCAGTGCCGGGGGGATCCATGACACTCTTGCTTTGACCACCAGATGACAGAAAGAGAAGGAAAACAGTTATCAGCTGAACATACAGTAGTGGAAGGGAAGACACAGCAGGTGACTCAACTGTGCTTTGTGAATGCTATGATTTCACATTGTATCGAACTCAATTGCAGAAATTCCGTTAACGTTTTTTTTAAATATTCTGTTACCAATTTCGTAACCGAATTTCAAGTTTTAATCACTTAAAAATTCATAAACAAAATTGATATCAAGTGTGTGCAAAGCTGTCATCAAGGGAAAGTGTGGCTACTTTGAAGAATCTCAAATATAAAATATATTTGGATTTCTTTAACACTTTTTTGGTTACTGCATGATTCCATACGTGTTATTTCAAAGTGTTCATGTCTTCACTATTATTCTACAATGTAGAAAATAGTAAAAAATTAAGAAAAACCCTTGACTGAGTAGGTGTTCTAAAATCTTTGACTGGTACTATATATTTCTCAAAAATATAGACTCTTAGCTTTCATTTGACACCCAATTTGACATGCTCCTATGCACTTCACATGTTGGTGCTCATGGGTCCATTTACATGGAAATGACCAGCTATCACGACTGAAGAGGTTAATTATCCTTGGCCCTGAACGGAGGAAGGTGGAAATATGACGATAAACGGGAGAATTTTATATTTAAAATGGCCGACGATGATTGTAATGACATCGTGCTGAAATAACCATTTCATCTGCCTCTATTATTCTGGAATTAATGAATGATGAAGCAGTGTCCTTCACATCTACACTCTGACTGCATCCCAATTGGCACCCTATCTCCTACGTAGTGCACTACTTTTGACCAGGGGCCATAGGGCTCTGTAGGGAACAAGGGGGCCATTTAGATCACGGCTCTGTCTCTCTTCTCTCCCCATTCATTCTGAGATATGTTGATCTTCTGACATTTATTTAAGTTTGGGCTAATGTATTAATTCTAAGATAATTATTCCAATATACTTTTGTCACTGTTGATTTACCTCAGTGTCAGCAGGCAGGGGTTGGGGCGGGCGCTGAATAAACGGCTATTTGACATTGGCGGACTGGAAGCTGGCAGTGAGAGAAATGTCTCCCCTTGAGGACGGCCATATGTGGAGAAAGACGTAGAGGGAAAATATTCAGACACCAGACGATTTGTTCTGCCGACAAGTGAAACGTGCTCTTGGCTTTCTCAGGCAGGCGCAAAAGGAAGGAGATGGAGGATGTTAGTCAAATTGGGAGAGTAATGTAATGTACTGAATTCTTTAAGACAGTGCTGAGCCACTTGGAAGGACCATGGAGACATTGTTTTCAGGTTTTGCAACAAAGAGGTGAAAAATGGCCTCCCGAGTGGCGTAGCGGTCTATGGCACTGCATTGAAGTGCTATAGGCGTCACTAAAGACCTGAGTCGATCCCAGGCTGGGTTATATTCAGCTAGACTTTCCTTCCATCTGGGTTATATTCAGCTAGACTTTCCTTCCATCTGGGTCATATTCAGCTAGACTTCCCTTCCATCTGGGTCATATTCAACTAGACTTCCCTTCCATCTGGGTCATATTCAGCTAGACTTCCCTTCCATCTGGGTCATATTCAGCTAGACTTCCCTTCCATCTGGGTCATATTCAGCTAGACTCCACTTCCATCTGGGTCATATTCAGCTAGACTTCACTTCCATCTGGGTCATATTCAGCTAGACTTCCCTTCCATCTGGGTCATATTCAGCTAGACTCCACTTCCATCTGGGTCATATTCAGCTAGACTTCACTTCCATCTGGGTCATATTCAGCTAGACTTCACTTCCATCTGGGTCATATTCAGCTAGACTCCACTTCCATCTGGGTCATATTCAGCTAGACTTCACTTACATCTGGGTCATATTCAGCTAGACTTCCCTTCCATCTGGGTCATATTCAGCTAGACTTCACTTCCATCTGGGTCATATTCAGCTAGACTTCACTTCCATCTGGGTCATATTCAGCTAGACTTCCGTTCCATCTGGGTCATATTCAGCTGTACTTCCAGTGAAACCATTTCAGATGCAACAGGGTATTAGCAGAGAATTGATCCTGATGTTTCTGAAATGAGTGAGCAGTGTGCGGGACAATAATGTGTTTTTTTTTTAATATATATTTGGGATTTGTTACACTGTTATCTATTTACCTTCCTCACTGTGCACAAATTCTGCTTGCTTCACATCACTGTAACTCAGTCCCTTACTTACTGCATTCAGTTGTTGCTATGTTATCTACATGAAAAAGTTTGCATCTCAGTATGTGCCTTATAGACAGCGTGCAGGGCTCGAGGGAAGAGTTGTGTGTCCGAGCCATCTTGCAGATGTCTTTGTTCCAGCATTTGCTCTGTGATTTTAAAGGCTGAGATGGACACACACACACACACACACACACACACACACACACACACACACACACACACACACACACACACACACACACACACACACACACACACACACACACACACACACACACACACACACACACACACACAGGCTGCGATGGCCACTGTCTCTCGATGGCTGATAGATAGCAGGAGACACTGGAGGCGTGGGGGAGAAACAAGCAGCTGTTCTCTTTATACAGCTGCACTGCTACAGACAGGACACTTCACATTATACTCATCACCAACCAGTGTGTGTGTCAGGGTTGTTTTGTGTGTGTGTGTGTGTGTGTGTGTGTGTGTGTGTGTGTGTGTGTGTGTGTGTGTGTGTGTGTGTGTGTGTGTTGGGGCGAGGTTGTGTGTGTGTGTGTATTTGTTTATGCAGGGTGTGTGTGCAGGGTGTGTGACTTACAAGATAGAGCGATTGTGAGCGATAGTGGCTAGTCCTCATAAACACAATCAAAACAGACATTCAAGGGCACCTCCAGACTACATGTTTATATCTATGTGTTTATTTATGGTACATAATGTATCATTGGAAATGGAAAGGCGCCTAGCTCGCTCACCATAAAAATGTTTTTGCTTTATTAAGCAAGGTTAAAAGATGAACATTTCAGCCTTCAATAGTCTTATTCAGAATAATCACACAAAGGAAATGGTTCATATAGGTCATGGGGAGAAAACACATTCAGACATACATTATAGATATTATATCAATATTATGGCAGCATAAGGTCGTAGAGGGCAGGAGGAAGACGTCAACAACCTTTATAGTCTCATTCCTATGACATAAACACTGGTAGGAACACACACACACGCACAGACACACACACACACGCACACACGCACACACACACACACACACACACTACAACCCCTGTGTCCAGCGGAAACAGATCCAATGAGACAAATGGATAGATCAACGGAGAGCAGAGCGGAGGAGAGGAGAGTGGAGGAGAGGAGGCAAGAGGAGAAGAGAGCAGAGGAGAGGAGAGCAGAGGAAAGCGGAGGAGAAGAGAGCAGAGGAGAGCAGAGGAGAAGAGAGCAAAGGAGAGGAGAGTGGAGTGGAGGAGAGTGGAGGAGAGCGGAGGAGAAGAGAGCAGAGGAGAGGAGAGTGGAGGAGAGTGGAGGAGAAGAGAGCAGAGGAGAGGAGAGGAGAGTGGAGGAGAGTGGAGGAGAGAGTTGAGGAGAGCAGAATAGAAGAGAAGAGAAGAGGAAATGAAGGAAGAGGAGAGGAAAGCAGAGGAGATAGAGGGAGAAGAGCTGAGAGGATAAGAGAAGAGAAGAGAGATGAGGAGACGAGAGGAGAGTAGAGGAGAGTAGAAGAGAGGAGAGTAGAAGATAGCAGAGTTGAGGAGAGCAGAGGCGTGCAGAGGAGAGGAGAGGACAGCAGAGGAAAGGGAGATGGGAGTGGAGAGCAGAGAGGGAGGAGAGGGAGATGGGGGTGGAGAGGAGAGGAATGGAGAGGAGGGCGAAACCCAGTGTCCTCTGAGCTAGTGTCACAGGGAAGAGGAAGTCGAAGACAACACGGGCTTGATATTCAGATCATGTGACAGGGAAGAGGAAGTCGAAGACAACACGGGCTTGATATTCAGACCATGTGACAGGGAAGACCCAGGGTGGGCGTCCCCCTGCAATATTAACTCTCATTTGGAGAGCAGCTGTGGCTATTTGTGTGTGTGTGTGTGTGTGTGTGTGTGTGTGTGTGTGTGTGTGTGTGTGTGTGTGTGTGTGTGTGTGTGTGTGTCCATGAAACATTGAACAAAGCAGCTGCCGTGGATCCAGTGCGATCGCGCTGTAGCTCTTACTGTCTATTAATGCTACTCCCCAGTCACCCCCCTCTCCCCTTCAAACACAACACACACAAAAACGTTTTCATTCGGTTTCTCCAATGGCCACCACAGTTCATCGCTGCACTACTCAGTGTCAGAAAGTCTCTGGGTAGCTGTGGGGACGACATCTCCAGCATCTGTCTGGGGATGTTCTGAAGGCTCCTCTTTCATAACCGATCCATCACTGTGTGTGTGTGTGTGTGTCTTACATTAGGGCCCTCGTTGGAACAGTAGTCGAAGACAACGAGACAAGAAAGAGACACCACAAAGGTGGACAATGACTTGTGAGAGGACAGAGGGAACTAACAGAGATACTAAATTTATGGGACAGTAAGATAACATTGTGCTTGTAGAGTTATATAAAGTGTCCATCCAGTCCATGACTTCTACTTCTGTCCTCAGTCACAAACACAGGCCGCAGTCTTGTATCGTACCAAATGTCACAGACCCAGAACAAAAATAATACGGAATTGCATTAGATGCTTGATGGGTGGAGATGTATGACAAAATATACTAACGACACTAGCGAAAGTCTCCACTCCGCCCAAAAAAAACGGAAACTCTCAGCTAAATCATGGACCAAATGTCCCCCAACCAAAATCAAAAGCTGAACACCTGTAAACAAGCTGAGCATCAGAACAAGATTCCTTGTTATTGGTCATCATCAAATCAAAATCAAATCAAATCAAATTTATATAGCCCTTCTTACATCAGCTGATATCTCAAAGTGCTGTACAGAAACCCAGCCTAAAACCCCAAACAGCAAGCAATGCAGGTGTAGAAGCACGGTGGCTAGGAAAAACTCCCTAGAAAGGCCAAAACCTAGGAAGAAACCAAGAGAGGAACAAGGCTATGAGGGGTGGCCAGTCCTCTTCTGGCTGTGCCGGGTGGAGATTATAACAGCACATGGCCTAGATGTTCAAATGTTCATAAATGACCAGCATGGTCAAATAATAATAATAATAATAATAATAATAATCATAGTAGTTGTCGAGGGTGCAACAAGTCAGTAACACAAGAGTAAGTGTCAGTTGGCTTTTTCATAGCCGATCTTTGAGAGTATCTCTACCGCTCCTGCTGTCTCTAGAGAGTTGAAAACAGCAGGTCTGGGACAGGTAGCACGTCCGGTGAACAGGTCAGGGTTCCATAGCTGCAGGCAGAACAGTTGGAACTGGAGCAGCAGCACGGCCAGGTGAACTGGGGACATCATCCTACAGTCTTTTAACAGACACTACATCTGATGTTAAGGTTAGTTTCTACCTATTATACCTTTCTGAACACTACAGCCAATCCCCTTTTAGTTTACATCCTGCCCGGCAACCAAGACCTGAGGGTTATAAAACTAAAACCAGGATTTATCTTAGCGTGAGTAGATCCGGAAGCTGTACCGGTACTGTGTGATTTTTAGTGACAGGCAGAACGTAAATATACATGCTGAGAGCAGGTCTCTTCTGGGGCCGGACTACTGGAGTTGAACTGTGGTGAAAACAAGGTCCTACACACACACACAGACACACACACACACACACACACACACACACACACACACACACACACACACACACACACACACACACACACAGACACACACACACACACACACACACACACACACCGTGCAGAGTGTCAGTGACAGATTGAATGGATAATAGGCCTGAATAATTGAACTAGGAGGTTGGAGTCCGCAGAGTACAATGACAGGGGTTGTGTTTGTGTGTGTGTGTTTGTTTGTGTGTGTGTGTGTGTGTGTGTGTTTGTGTGTGTGTGTGTAGTATAATGACAGGGGTTTGTGTGTGTGTGTATGTGTGTGTGTAGTACGACAAGGGGTTCTGTGTGTGTGTATATGTGTGTGTGTGTGTGTGTGTGTGTGTGTGTGTGTGTGTGTGTGTGTGTGTATGTGTGTGTGTGTGTGTGTGTGTGTGTGTGTGTGTGTGTGTATGTGTGTGTGTGTGTGTGTGTGTGTGTGTGTGTGTGTGTGTGTGTGTGTGTGTGTGTGTGTGTGTGTGTGTGTGTGTGTGTGTGTAATGACAGGGGTTTGTGTGTGTATGTGTGTGTGTGTGTTTGTGTGTGTGTAGTACGACAGGCGTTGTGTGTGTGAGTGTGTGTTTGTGTGTGTGTAGTAGGACAGGGGTTTTGTGTGTGTGTGTGTGTGTGTGTGTAGTATAATGACAGGGATTTGTGTGTGTGTGTTTGTGTGTGTTTGTGTGTGTGTGTGTAGTACGACAAGGGTTTCTGTGTGTGTGTGTGTGTGTGTATATGTGTGTGTGTTTATGTGTGTGTGTGTGTGTGTGTGTGTGTGTGTGTGTGTGTGTGTGTGTGTGTGTGTGTGTGTGTGTGTGTGTGTGTGTGTGTGTGTAGTATAATGACAGGGGTTTGTGTGTGTGTGTCTGTGTCAGTGGCAAACCGTCATTCAGGGCAGGTGGGGTAGATCCCCACCTATTTTGAGGGGTTGCCTGTTTTGCATGTTATTTCGCCATTAATACGTGTCACATATAAGTTTGCAAACAATGTAAAAAATAAATAGAAAATCGTTGAGTTAATGAATATACAAACATGGTCTCTGTTTTTGCTTTCTTGAGTAAGGTAGCTCCAAAAATGCAGGTGTTTTAGCCAAGCTCAGTGCTTTCTGTGGTGCTGGGGCAGCCAGCGGAAAATACAGAGCTTAGCAGTTGGTAATGTTCTTCAGTTGCACCGTGATTGGCTCAGTGTTCTATCACTCATGGGGACACTACGTCACTGCCAAATCTAAGAGTAGAGCTCGAAAATTCAAGCCCCTTGGGTGCTGCCATAGAGTTACATTAGAAGTGCCCATCCAAGATGGCTCAAGGTCATTGGCCACAGATAAAATGACATCAAATCACGTTATATCTACAGTGCTTTGATTGGACTGATCATGTCAACATCTTACTTTCAAAATCTTAGCTAGCAAGCTAGCAGTCATCATCATGAATCAAGTCGACACTCAACTGACAAATCCTTTTTAATCCTTGTCATATGAAGATAAATAATGAAGAGAAATTATAGATAAAACTTATCGGTGCTCATTTGCCATTGGACATATAAACATTACACAAGTTGTAAATTGTAAATTCAACGATGAGTGGTTAGGAAGGAATCCGTGGCTGACTGAAAGCATTTCAAAGCAATCAATAGCCTGCTATTCAGTGGAATGGGTGTTTGGTCCCAATTCTGTGTTTAAGGTTCTTTTTTCAAAGTTTAAAATTATAAATATTCAACATTGGCCATGCTGTCATTCCAGCATGATTTCTGCCGCGCTCAAAACAACTGTTAACTCGGAACTGGGATATCTGACTTCAGTGAGTTCAAGACAACTGGGAACTCTGGAAACATGAGCTCAGACCGGGAAAATACATTTTGAACAATCATCCAACTTGGAATTGTAAATTATCTTTTTGGATTATAATAAATATCAAAGACTCAAACCATCTGCCTCCCGTGTCTGCATCTGGGTCTCGCCTTGTGCCCATATATAAGTAGTATACTGCTCAAAATGAAAGAAATCATCTTATTAAATACTTTTTTCTTTACATAGTTGAATGTGCTGACAACAAAATCACACAAAAATAATCAATGGAAATCCAATTTATCAACCCATGGAGGTCTGGATTTGGAGTCACACTCGAAATTAAAGTGGAAAACCACACTACAGGCTGATCCAACTTTGATGTAATGTCCTTAAAACAAGTCAAAATGAGGCTCAGTAGTGTGTGTGGCCTCCACATGCCTGTATGACCTCCCTACAATGCCTGGGCATGCTCCTGATGAGGTGGCGGATGGTCTCCTGAGGGATCTCCTCCCAGACCTGGACTAAAGCATCCGCCAACTCCTGGACAGTCTGTGGTGCAACGTGGCGTTGGTGGATGGAGCGAGACATGGTGTCCCAGATGTGCTCAATTGGATTCAGGTCTGGGGAACAGGTGGGACAGTCCATAGCATCAATGCCTTCCTCTTGCAGGAACTGCTGACACACTCCAGCCACATGAGGTCTAGCATTGTCTTGCATTAGGAGGAACCCAGGGCCAACCGCACCAGCATATGGTCTCACAAGGGGTCTGAGGATCTCATCTCGTACCTAATGGCAGTCAGGCTACCTCTGGCGAGCACATGGAGGGCTGTGCGGCCCCCCAAAGAAATGCCACCCCACACCATGACTGACCCACCGCCAAACCGGTCATGCTGGAGGATGTTGCAGGCAGCAGAATGTTCTCCACAGCGTCTCCAGACTCTGTCACGTCTGTCACATGTGCTCAGTGTGAACCTGCTTTCATCTGTGAAGAGCACAGGGCGCCAGTGGCGAATTTGCCAATCTTGGTGTTCTCTGGCAAATGCCAAACGTCCTGCACGGTGTTGAGCTGTAAGCACAACCCCCACCTGTGGACGTCGGGCCCTCATACCACCCTCATGGAGTCTGTTTCTGACCGTTTGAGCAGACACATGCAGATTTGTGGCCTGCTGGAGGTCATTTTGCAGGGCTCTGGCAGTGCTTCTCCTGCTCCTCCTTGCAAAAAGGCGGAGGTAGCCGTCCTGCTGCTGGGTTGTTGCCCTCCTACGGCCTCCTCTACGTTCCTGATGTACTGGCCGGTCTCCTGGTAGCGCCTCCATGCTCTGGACACTACGCTGACAGACACAGCAAACCTTCTTGCCACAGCTCGCATTGATGTGCCATCCTGGATGAGCTGCACTACCTGAGCCACTTGTGTGGGTTGTAGACTCCGTCTCATGCTACCACTAGAGTGAAAGCACCGCCAGCATTCAAAAGTGACCAAAACATCAGCCAGGAAGATTAGGAACTGAGAAGTGGTCTGTTGTCCCCAACTGCAGAACCACTCCTTTATTGGGGGTGTCTTGCTAATTGCCTATAATTTCCACCTGTTGTCTATTCCATTTGCACAACAGCATGTGAAATGTATTGTCAATCAGTGCTGCTTCCTAAGTGGACAGTTTGATTTCACAGAGGTGTGATTGACTTGGAATTACATTGTGTTGTTTAAGTGTTCCCTTTATTTTTTTGAGCAGTGTAGTAACCTCTAACCTGTTTTAGAGAAATGCAATCATCGAATATTGTAATAGCTTTCATTGTCTGCTTATATGGTCCCTTTATTTATCCTACGGTTCTGACTTGGTGTACAGGGAGAACTGTAAGAACGGCCTATGCTCTGTATTTTGTCGCTGTACATTTCAAAAGTGCTGAACAAATAGTTATATTAACTACGTCCGTCCTAGCTCGCTCATTAATGTCTTAATCGAAAATACTGATTTCCTCTTCTCTGCTCGTCGTCCCCTTATGCCATAGTTTGTACATCTCAATTGTCAGTAGAAACCACATTTGTTTAAGCAAGTCAGCCATATCAGCTATGTTTTTTTTAAAGGCAGTAAATGAGGCAGAATGAACTGTTTCACTGCAAGATAAGGCTCTGCTGATAGACAGGTGTAGCAGTGGTAAGGTGTTGGGACTCTGCTGATAGCCAGGTGTAGCAGTGGTAAGGTGTTGGGACTCTGCTGATAACCAGGTGTAGCAGTGGTAAGGTGTTGGGACTCTGCTGATAACCAGGTGTAGCAGTGGTAAGGTGTTGGGGCTCTGCTTATAACCAGGTGTAGCAGTGGTAAGGTGTTGGGGCTCTGCTTATAACCAGGTGTAGCAGTGGTAAGGTGTTGGGACTCTGCTGATAACCAGGTGTAGCAGTGGTAAGGTGTTGGGACTCTGCTGATAACCAGGTGTAGCAGTGGTAAGGTGTTGGGACTCTGCTGATAACCAGGTGTAGCAGTGGTAAGGTGTTGGGACTCTGCTGATAACCAGGTGTAACAGTGGTAAGGTGTTGGGACTCTGCTGATAACCAGGTGTAGCGGTGGTAAGGTGTTGGGACTCTGCTGATAACCAGGTGTAACAGTGGTAAGGTGTTGGGACTCTGCTGATAGCCAGGTGTAACAGTGGTAAGGTGTTGGGACTCTGCTGATAGCCAGGTGTAACAGTGGTAAGGTGTTGGGACTCTGCTGATAGCCAGGTGTAACAGTGGTAAGGTGTTGGGACTCTGCTGATAACCAGGTGTAGCAGTGGTAAGGTGTTGGGCCTCTGCTGATAACCAGGTGTAACAGTGGTAAGGTGTTGGGACTCTGCTGATAACCAGGTGTAGCAGTGGTAAGGTGTTGGGACTCTGCTGATAACCAGGTGTAGCAGTGGTAAGGTGTTGGGACTCTGCTGATAGCCAGGTAGGTGTAACAGTGGTAAGGTGTTGGGACTCTGCTGATAACCAGGTAGGTGTAACAGTGGTAAGGTGTTGGGACTCTGCTGATAACCAGGTGTAGCAGTGGTAAGGTGTTGAGACTGCTGATAACCAGGTGTAACAGTGGTAAGGTGTTGGGACTCTGCTGATAACCAGGTGTAACAGTGGTAAGGTGTTGGGACTCTGCTGATAACCAGGTGTAGCGGTGGTAAGGTGTTGGGACTCTGCTGATAACCAGGTGTAACAGTGGTAAGGTGTTGGGACTCTGCTGATAGCCAGGTGTAACAGTGGTAAGGTGTTGGGACTCTGCTGATAGCCAGGTGTAACAGTGGTAAGGTGTTGGGACTCTGCTGATAACCAGGTGTAGCAGTGGTAAGGTGTTGGGCCTCTGCTGATAACCAGGTGTAACAGTGGTAAGGTGTTGGGACTCTGCTGATAACCAGGTGTAGCAGTGGTAAGGTGTTGGGACTCTGCTGATAACCAGGTGTAGCAGTGGTAAGGTGTTGGGACTCTGCTGATAGCCAGGTAGGTGTAACAGTGGTAAGGTGTTGGGACTCTGCTGATAACCAGGTAGGTGTAACAGTGGTAAGGTGTTGGGACTCTGCTGATAGCCAGGTGTAACAGTGGTAAGGTGTTGGGACTCTGCTGATAACCAGGTGTAACAGTGGTAAGGTGTTGGGACTCTGCTGATAACCAGGTGTAACAGTGGTAAGGTGTTGGGACTCTGCTGATAACCAGGTGTAGCGGTGGTAAGGTGTTGGGACTCTGCTGATAACCAGGTGTAACAGTGGTAAGGTGTTGGGACTCTGCTGATAGCCAGGTGTAACAGTGGTAAGGTGTTGGGACTCTGCTGATAACCAGGTGTAGCAGTGGTAAGGTGTTGGGCCTCTGCTGATAACCAGGTGTAACAGTGGTAAGGTGTTGGGACTCTGCTGATAACCAGGTGTAGCAGTGGTAAGGTGTTGGGACTCTGCTGATAACCAGGTGTAGCAGTGGTAAGGTGTTGGGACTCTGCTGATAACCAGGTGTAGCAGTGGTAAGGTGTTGGGACTCTGCTGATAGCCAGGTAGGTGTAACAGTGGTAAGGTGTTGGGACTCTGCTGATAACCAGGTAGGTGTAACAGTGGTAAGGTGTTGGGACTCTGCTGATAACCAGGTGTAGCAGTGGTAAGGTGTTGAGACTGCTGATAACCAGGTGTAACAGTGGTAAGGTGTTGGGACTCTGCTGATAACCAGGTGTAACAGTGGTAAGGTGTTGGGACTCTGCTGATAACCAGGTGTAGCGGTGGTAAGGTGTTGGGACTCTGCTGATAACCAGGTGTAACAGTGGTAAGGTGTTGGGACTCTGCTGATAACCAGGTGTAGCGGTGGTAAGGTGTTGGGACTCTGCTGATAACCAGGTGTAACAGTGGTAAGGTGTTGGGCCTCTGCTGATAACCAGGTGTAGCAGTGGTAAGGTGTTGGGACTCTGCTGATAACCAGGTGTAGCAGTGGTAAGGTGTTGGGACTCTGCTGATAACCAGGTGTAGCAGTGGTAAGGTGTTGGGACTCTGCTGATAGCCAGGGTGTAACAGTGGTAAGGTGTTGGGACTCTGCTGATAACCAGGTGTAACAGTGGTAAGGTGTTGGGACTCTGCTGATAACCAGGTGTAACAGTGGTAAGGTGTTGGGACTCTGCTGATAACCAGGTGTAGCGGTGGTAAGGTGTTGGGACTCTGCTGATAACCAGGTGTAACAGTGGTAAGGTGTTGGGACTCTGCTGATAGCCAGGTGTAACAGTGGTAAGGTGTTGGGACTCTGCTGATAGCCAGGTGTAACAGTGGTAAGGTGTTGGGACTCTGCTGATAGCCAGGTGTAACAGTGGTAAGGTGTTGGGACTCTGCTGATAACCAGGTGTAGCAGTGGTAAGGTGTTGGGCCTCTGCTGATAACCAGGTGTAACAGTGGTAAGGTGTTGGGACTCTGCTGATAACCAGGTGTAGCAGTGGTAAGGTGTTGGGACTCTGCTGATAACCAGGTGTAGCAGTGGTAAGGTGTTGGGACTCTGCTGATAGACAGGTAGGTGTAACAGTGGTAAGGTGTTGGGACTCTGCTGATAACCAGGTAGGTGTAACAGTGGTAAGGTGTTGGGACTCTGCTGATAACCAGGTGTAGCAGTGGTAAGGTGTTGGGACTGCTGATAACCAGGTGTAACAGTGGTAAGGTGTTGGGACTCTGCTGATAGCCAGGTGTAGCAGTGGTAAGGTGTTGGGACTCTGCTGATAGACAGGTGTAGCGGTGGTAAGGTGTTGGGACTCTGCTGATAACCAGGTGTAACAGTGGTAAGGTGTTGGGACTCTGCTGATAACCAGGTGTAGCGGTGGTAAGGTGTTGGGACTCTGCTGATAACCAGGTGTAACAGTGGTAAGGTGTTGGGACTCTGCTGATAGCCAGGTGTAACAGTGGTAAGGTGTTGGGACTCTGCTGATAGACAGGTGTAACAGTGGTAAGGTGTTGGGACTCTGCTGATAGCCAGGTGTAACAGTGGTAAGGTGTTGGGACTCTGCTGATAACCAGGTGTAGCAGTGGTAAGGTGTTGGGCCTCTGCTGATAACCAGGTGTAACAGTGGTAAGGTGTTGGGACTCTGCTGATAACCAGGTGTAGCAGTGGTAAGGTGTTGGGACTCTGCTGATAACCAGGTGTAGCAGTGGTAAGGTGTTGGGACTCTGCTGATAGCCAGGTAGGTGTAACAGTGGTAAGGTGTTGGGACTCTGCTGATAACCAGGTAGGTGTAACAGTGGTAAGGTGTTGGGACTCTGCTGATAACCAGGTGTAGCAGTGGTAAGGTGTTGAGACTGCTGATAACCAGGTGTAACAGTGGTAAGGTGTTGGGACTCTGCTGATAGCCAGGTGTAGCAGTGGTAAGGTGTTGGGACTCTGCTGATAGCCAGGTGTAACAGTGGTAAGGTGTTGGGACTCTGCTGATAGCCAGGTGTAACAGTGGTAAGGTGTTGGGACTCTGCTGATAGCCAGGTGTAGCAGTGGTAAGGTGTTGGGACTCTGCTGATAACCAGGTGTAACAGTGGTAAGGTGTTGGGACTCTGCTGATAACCAGGTGTAGCAGTGGTAAGGTGTTGGGACTCTGCTGATAACCAGGTGTAGCAGTGGTAAGGTGTTGGGACTCTGCTGATAGCCAGGTAGGTGTAACAGTGGTAAGGTGTTGGGACTCTGCTGATAACCAGGTAGGTGTAACAGTGGTAAGGTGTTGGGACTCTGCTGATAACCAGGTGTAGCAGTGGTAAGGTGTTGGGACTCTGCTGATAGCCAGGTGTAGCGGTGGTAAGGTGTTGGGACTCTGCTGATAGCCAGGTGTAACAGTGGTAAGGTGTTGGGACTCTGCTGATAGCCAGGTGTAACAGTGGTAAGGTGTTGGGACTCTGCTGATAGCCAGGTGTAACAGTGGTAAGGTGTTGGGACTCTGCTGATAACCAGGTGTAGCAGTGGTAAGGTGTTGGGACTCTGCTGATAACCAGGTGTAACAGTGGTAAGGTGTTGGGACTCTGCTGATAACCAGGTGTAGCAGTGGTAAGGTGTTGGGACTCTGCTGATAACCAGGTGTAGCAGTGGTAAGGTGTTGGGACTCTGCTGATAACCAGGTGTAGCAGTGGTAAGGTGTTGGGACTCTGCTGATAGCCAGGTAGGTGTAACAGTGGTAAGGTGTTGGGACTCTGCTGATAACCAGGTAGGTGTAACAGTGGTAAGGTGTTGGGACTCTGCTGATAACCAGGTGTAGCAGTGGTAAGGTGTTGAGACTGCTGATAACCAGGTGTAACAGTGGTAAGGTGTTGGGACTCTGCTGATAGCCAGGTGTAGCAGTGGTAAGGTGTTGGGACTCTGCTGATAGACAGGTGTAGCGGTGGTAAGGTGTTGGGACTCTGCTGATAACCAGGTGTAACAGTGGTAAGGTGTTGGGACTCTGCTGATAACCAGGTGTAGCGGTGGTAAGGTGTTGGGACTCTGCTGATAACCAGGTGTAACAGTGGTAAGGTGTTGGGACTCTGCTGATAGCCAGGTGTAACAGTGGTAAGGTGTTGGGACTCTGCTGATAGCCAGGTGTAACAGTGGTAAGGTGTTGGGACTCTGCTGATAGCCAGGTGTAACAGTGGTAAGGTGTTGGGACTCTGCTGATAACCAGGTGTAGCAGTGGTAAGGTGTTGGGACTCTGCTGATAACCAGGTGTAACAGTGGTAAGGTGTTGGGACTTCTGCTGATAACCAGGTGTAGCAGTGGTAAGGTGTTGGGACTCTGCTGATAACCAGGTGTAGCAGTGGTAAGGTGTTGGGACTCTGCTGATAGCCAGGTAGGTGTAACAGTGGTAAGGTGTTGGGACTCTGCTGATAACCAGGTAGGTGTAACAGTGGTAAGGTGTTGGGACTCTGCTGATAACCAGGTGTAGCAGTGGTA
>NW_021822955.1:78311-79593 GCF_901001165.1 Salmo trutta
AAGGGTGTAGGGGACATGGTAAACAGCCCCCAGGGTGTAGGGGACATGGTATACAGCCCCCAGGGTGTAGGGGACAGGGTAAACAGCCCCCCAGGGTGTAGGGGACATGGTAAACAGCCCCCAGGGTGTAGGGGACATGGTAAACAGCCCCCAGGGTGTAGGGGACATGGTAAACAGCCCCCAGGGTGTAGGGGACATGGTAAACAGCCCCCAGAATGTAGGGGACATGGTAAACAGCCCCAGGATGTAGGGGACAGGGTAAACAGCCCCCAGAGTGTAGGGGACATGGTAAACAGCCCCAGAGTGTAGGGGACATGGTAAACAGCCCCCAGAGTGTAGGGGACATGGTAAACAGCCCCCAGAGTGTAGGGGACATGGTAAACAGCCCCCAGGGTGTAGGGGACAGGGTAAACAGCCCCCAGGGTGTAGGGGACATGGTAAACAGCCCCCAGAATGTAGGGGACATGGTAAACAGCCCCCAGGGTGTAGGGGACATGGTAAACAGCCCCCAGGGTGTAGGGGACATGGTAAACAGCCCCCAGAGTGTAGGGGACAGGGTAAACAGCCCCCAGGGTGTAGGGGACATGGTAAACAGCCCCAGGGTGTAGGGGACATGGTAAACAGCCCCCAGAGTGTAGGGGACATGGTAAACAGCCCCCAGAGTGTAGGGGACAGGGTAAACAGCCCCCAGGGTGTAGGGGACATGGTAAACAGCCCCCAGGGTGTAGGGGACATGGTATACAGCCCCCAGGGTGTAGGGGACAGGGTAAACAGCCCCCAGGGTGTAGGGGACATGGTAAACAGCCCCCAGGGTGTAGGGGACAGGGTAAACAGCCCCCAGGGTGTAGGGGACAGGGTTAACAGCCCCCAGGGTGTAGGGGACATGGTAAACATCCCCCAGGGTGTAGGGGACATGGTAAACATCCCCCAGGGTGTAGGGGACATGGTAAACAGCCCCCAGAGTGTAGGGGACATGGTAAACAGCCCCCAGGGTGTAGGGGACAGGGTAAACAGCCCCCAGGGTGTAGGGGACAGGGTAAACAGCCCCCAGAGTGTAGGGGACAGGGTAAACAGCCCCCAGAGTGTAGGGGACATGGTAAACAGCCCCCAGGGTGTAGGGGACATGGTAAACAGCCCCCAGGGTGTAGGGGACATGGTAAACAGCCCCCAGAGTGTAGGGGACATGGTAAACAGCCCCCAGGGTGTAGGGGACATGGTAAACAGCCCCCAGAGTGTAGGGGACAGGGTAAACAGCCCCCAGGGTGTTCTAGGGATCAGTCAA
>NW_021822956.1:0-27130 GCF_901001165.1 Salmo trutta
TGAATCTGCACAGAACTGCCAGGACCTAGGATCAATGGAGACACTCAAGTTTTTTAATCCAGCTGCACACTGGACCCTATTCCAACTAAACTACTGAAAGAGCTGCTTCCTGTGCTTTGCCTGCCTATGTTGAACATAATAAACAGCTCCCTATCCTCCGGATGTGTACCAAACTCACTGGAAAAGTGGCAGTATTAAAGCTTCTCTTGAAAAAAGACAAACCTTGAACCCGGAAAATGTAAAAAACGATTAGCCTATATTGAATCACCCACTCCTCTCTATTGAAAAAGCTGTTGCACAGCAACTCACTGCCTTCCTGAAGACAAATAATGTATACCAACTGCTACATTCTGGTTTGAGACCCATCATAAAACTGAAACTGCACTCGTGAAGGGGGTAAATTACCTTTTAATGCATCTGTCCCTCGTGCTCCTAGACCTTAGTGCCGCTTTTGACACCGTCGATCACCACATTCTTTTGGAGAGATTGGAAACCCTAATTGGGTTACACTTACAAATTATTGTGTGGTTTAGATCTCATCTGTCGGGAAAGATATCAGTTCGTCTCTGTGGATGTAAGTGTCGGTGTTCCTCAAGTTTCCGTTTTAGGACCACTATTGTTTTCACTATATATTCTACCTCTTGATGTCATTTGGAAACACAATGTCAACTTTCACTGCTTTGTGAATGACACACACATGTACATTTTGATGAGACATAGTGCAGCCCCAAAACTGCTTACCCTGGAAGCCTGTGTTTCAGACATGAAGGAAGTGAATGGCGGAAAATGGTTTACTTTTAAACTCAGACAAAACAGAGATGCTAGGTCTAGGTCCCAAGAAACAAAGAGATCTGTTGTTTGATCTGACAATTAATCTTGATGGTTGTACAGTCTTCTCAAATTAAACTGTGAAAGACATCGGTGTTTCTCTGGACCCTGACCTCGCTTTTGACGAACATATCAAGAATATTTCAAAGGCAGCTTTCTTCCATCTTTGTAACATTGCAAAAATCTGAAACGTTTTGGCCAAAAATGATGCAGAAAAGCTAATCCATGCTTTTGTCACTTCTAGATTAGAATACTACAATGCTTTGCTCTCCGGCTGCCCGGATAAAGCACTAAATCAATTTCAGTTAGAGCAAAATACGGCTGCTAGAATGTTGACTAGAACCAAAAAATGTGATCATATTACTCCAGTGCTAGCCGCTCTACACTGGCTTCCTGTTAAGACTAGGGCTGATTAAGGTTTTACTGCTAACCTACAAAGCATTACATTGACTTGCTTCTATCCATCTCTCTAATTTGGTCCTGTCATACACGCCTACACGTACGCTACGGTCCACAAAATGTTGAGCTTTATCCTATAGAGATACATTTTTATTGAGTTGTCTGCCTATACATGTGAGAGACGCAGACTCGGTGTCAACCTTTAAGTCTTTACTGAAGACTCAGCTCTTCAGTAGGTTCAATGATTGAGTGTAGTCTGGTCCAGGGGTGTGAAGGTGAACGGCAAGGCAGTGCTGCTTGCTGTCTCTTCCTGGCCGGCTCCCCTCTCTCCACTGGGATTCTCTGCCTCTGACCCCATTGCGGGCAGTGGCGACCCGTCATTCATGGGCAGGAGGGGCAGAGCGCCAACCTGTTTTGAGCCCCGCATTTTTTGCTTTTTTTGTCATTAATACGTGTCACAGATCAGTTTGCAAACGAATATATATATATACACACACACACACACACACACACACACACACACAATTGAAGTTGGAAGATTACATACACCTTAGATAAATACATTTAAACTCAGTTTCACAATTCCTGACATTTAATCCTAGTAAACCCGTAAACTAGTAAAACATTAATCAGTTTCACAATTCCTGACATTTAATCCTAGTAAAAATTCCCTGTCCCATGTCAGTTAGGATCACCACTTTATTTAAAAATGTGAAATGTCAGCATAATAGTAGAGAGAATGATTTATTTCAGCTTTTATTTCTTTCATCACATTCCCAGTGGGTCAGAAGTTTACATACACTCAATTAGTATTTGGTAGCATTGCCTTTACATTTTTTAACTTGGATCAAACTTTTCGGGTAGCCTTCCCACAATAAGTTGGATGAATTTTGGCCCATTCCTCCTGACAGAGCTGGTGTAACTGAGTCAGGTTTGTATGCCTCCTTGCTCGCACACACTTTTTCAGTTCTGCCCACAAATTTTCTATAGGATTGAGGTCAGGGCTTTGTGATGGCTACTCCAATACCTTGACTTTGTTGTCACTTTGCCACAACTTTGGAAGTATGCTTGGGGTCATTGTCCATTTGGAAGACCCATTTGCGACCAAGCTTTAACTTCCTGAATGATGTCTTGAAATGTTGCTTCAATATATCCACATAATTTTCATTCCTCATGATGCCTTCTATTTTGTGAAGTGCACCAGTCCCTCCTGCAGCAAAGCACCCCCACAACATGATGCTGCCACCCCCGTGCTTCACAGTTGGGATGGTGTTCTTCGACTTGCAAGCCTTCCCCTTTTTCCTTCAAACATAATGATTGTCATTATGGCCAAGCAGTTCTATTTTTGTTACATCAGACCAGAGGACATTTCTCCAAAAGTACGATCTTTGTCCCCATGTGCAAACCATAGTCTGGCTTTTTATGGCGGTTTTGGAGCAGTGGCTTCTTCCTTGCTGAGCGGCCTTTCAGGTTATATCGATATAGGACTCGTTTTACTGTGGATATAGGTACTTTTGTACCTGTTTCCTCCAGCATCTTCAAAAGGTCCTTTGCTGTTGCTCTGGGATTGATTTGCACTTTTCGCACCAAAGTACGTTCATCTCCAGGAGACAGAATGTGTCTCCTTCCTGAGTGGTATGACGGCTGCGTGCTCCCATGGTGTTTATACTTGCGTACTGTTGTTTGTACAGATGAAAGTGGTACCTTCAGGCGTTTGGAAATTGCTCCCAAGGATGAACCAGACTTGTGGGGGTCTACAATTTATTTTCTGAGGTCTTGGCTGATTTCTTTTGATTTTCCCATGATGTCAAGCAAAGAGGCACTGAGTTTGAAGGTAGGCCTTGAAATACATCCTCAGGTACACCTCCAATTGACTCAAATGATGTCAATTAGCCTATCAGAAGCGTCTAAAGCCATGACATCATGGAATTTTCCAAGCTGTTTAAAGGCACAGTCAACTTAGTGCATGTAAACTTCTGACCCACTGGAATTGTGATACAGTGAATTATAAGTGAAATAATCGGTCTGTAAACAATTGTTGGAAAAATGACTTGTGTCATGCACAAAGTAGATGTCCTAACCAACTTGCCAAAACTATAGTTTGTTAACAAGAAATTTGTGGAGTGGTTGAAAAAAAGAGTTTTAATGACTCCAACCTAAGTGTACGTAAACTTCCGACTTAACTGTATGTACTTATGGAAAACATAGGGACCACGATGGAAATAAGTACTGCCATGAAAAAAATGATCAACCTCCATATGAGAATGAGGGGGGTGTTTAAGTTCAATTCTTACAAGGTTAATTATTCTTTAGATGTTTGGGGCTGCTAGTGAACCATGATCAAAGTGACACTGGACTAGCACATTTGCCAGTCTTTAGGGTGTCTATAGCTATACGTTTCCATCCAATTGGCGACAGATTTTCATGTGAATGTGCTATCTTTCCATTTCAGAGTTTCCTTTAGGATCATTTGGTGCAAGACAACATGACAGGGAAGATTTTAGTTTACATAGTCCAGAGGTGAACTGTAACCTAATACAGGACAGACGGCTAGCAACATCGGCACCACTTATCAGCCTGAAGCAGAGCACTCCTCTCTCCATCTATCACTTTCTCCTGTGATTCTATCTTCCTGGTTCTCTCTTCCTATCCTATCCTATCCCTTTTTCCTGTGCTTCAGCTCTCTTTCTTCCTCTCCCCCCGTCTCTTTTCATATATTCTTTCATTCTCATTCTCTCTCTTTGGTATGATATCAGTTAGTATTGACAACCACACTTTTTGAGTTGAAACAATTGCATACATGCCACAGGCACCTCCCCTAAGAGGGAGAAAGAGAGAGAGAGAGTAGGGAATATGTATCCTGCTGTTTGTTTAGGCAAGGTTCATATTGAAGACCATGAATGGGACTGTTCTATTGGCTGCTTGTGTTCTTTGACAGAACTGCTAAACCACCTCACCTTATCAAATCAGGCCCTGAACAATGTAAAGCTGCTGGAAAAGAGCGTGTTCTGAGAGTTTCATAAAAGGAGAGAAAAAGCTAGATACAAGTTCCACTGAGGCCACCAGCTTTATTTCAGGACCTTGGCCAGCTCAGGGGTGGAGTTGTTCCACTGTGGTTTATAGGAGTCCTTTCTTTCAGCATGACTTGTTTGAGCAACATGGACAGGGTCAGAATTACAAGAACTACATGGCTCAAGCCATTCAGACAAGATATTTTAAAACGTCCATGTCTTTTACTGTTTGTTTTTATGGCAAGGTCTTTAGCCACAGTGTGCGTTTAGCATGTGTGCGTTCGTGCCTGCGCATGCATACGGTATCCTCACCACGTCCACCAGCTGTGAGATCTTGAGTCCGAAGCGTACTGTGACCGTGTCGTTGGCGTGCTGGATGGGCCGGACCCAGCGCTGGTACCCCTGGAACAGGTTCCTTAACAGGAGATCCTCCATCTCAGCCAGAGATCCAAACTCACCTGGGGATGGGAGAGGAAGGGAGGGAGAGAGAGTTTAAATGGGCTGAGAGAAGAGAGAAAGCTCAATGTCAATTAAACAATTATTTCTAATATAAACCGTTTAATCTTCACAGACTAAAAGGTGTCTAATTTTAGTTTAGCAGCTAGATGGTGTTAACTGGGCCTGCGTGAGAAGGGGCTGAGTAATACGAACCGGAGTATGATCAAACAGCTGCACAATGACACAGGAGTGGGAGTGGAGGGGGTGGAGCAGAGAGCCAGACAGAAGGCTAGAGGGACACAGACACTGCAACACAGCAGCCTGTGGCTGGTTTTCAAAGGACTTGAAACTCCTCTGAAACTCCTCCAGGAGAGATGAGTGTGTGGCTGAAAGGATGTGTTTTTCGTGGTCTCGGTTCATCCCTCCCTCGCTTTCTGTGTGCTTCGCACACTTGGACAGCCTCGGTGTAGGTTCAAGATGGTGGTGCTGATATTCGGCAGTCTCGGCCACAGGCTTGACCGTGGCCTCCAGATTGCAGGGCCTGACAAAAACTAGGGCAAAGCAATTGGCTAGGTTCCGCTCTGTTTCAGCTGTCGTGGGCAGTCTAGCTGTTTGGAGAAGGAGGTGCTTCCTGTACCCTTGAGTGCCATGCATACAGGGACCATTGAAATAGTTGGATCCTTTTTTTGTCAAATTTGATTGCTGGATTAAAATAAAGTGTTTAAAATGTGTGGGTGTGTATGTGTGCATGTGCCCCTTAATCTGCAGCTAGAGCTGATTTACCCTCTGGCTCCCATTTTGTCAGCCTTAACATCCTTACCTTCCAGGAATCAAAACTGTATTACATTAGAAATAAAATGCAACCCTCTACTTAGATTTAGCCATCTTCAACATAACCTTCACACATATATACCAATCGTTTACAAACAGCCTTGGGGTGTTACTGGCAAATGGAAATTGCCCTTCAATAATTCACCAGATATTATGACCGTTAGTTTCAGAAAGAGAACAGAAAGAGAGACAGACACTGTCACCTGACACCGTGTCTGTCACTGCTTCCGTCGACCGGTTCTGTCTGTCAGCAGAAACTGAACCAGACCGGCGCGAGCGCGAGCGTCCTCCGGAGATTGATCCAGGTTGCTTCGAGAAACAGGCGCGCAGTTAATGCTTCCAGTTTGTCAGATGGAATATGAGTAATTGGAATCTTGAGGAAGGTCATATCCTAACTTGGATGTAAGGCCAGATGTGTTATGGTTTTCCCCCCGTGACCTGGATAGAGGAACCTTCATTTCCATCCTAACCACTTTTCAGTTCCATATAGGCTATCCCTCGCAAGCCCCACACGTTTAGAACTCACACTACTTGTCATACAACACATGCAGTTGTTCCAGTTCCTGTACTTACCGGGGATGGTACCGAGACAAAGCGCACACATCGCCGAAAGGACAAGCAGAGATACCCGCAAATTCATGATGATTCTCATCCGCTCTGTAGAGGCTTCTATAAACTAATATCATGCATTAAAGACATACAACTAATCGAGAGCCCCCGTAGCAATGAACAAGTCTCATAATTCCGTTAGTGACGCTGACAATGAAAAAGAAACCCTATCTAATATTGAAAACGAGCCCTCCACTGAGCTCCCGGTGTGCAAAACTCCAGTTGCGTGGAGGACTGGCACCGACCGCTGTTCTGCACATCCCTCCAGCGTGTAGCGCGCTGACAAAGAGGAGGGAGCAGAGCGGGAGTTTGAATGGGGTTTAAACAGGATCCTAAACCAATCAGAGGAACCGCTAAGGATCCACAGCACCTGGCAGATTACCGTGCGTGCATGCGCACCTGAGGGGAAACTGTAGCACGTAGACTAAACTCTTAAAGTTTAGCCGTTGTTGTAATGATCTTCTGAGACACTGGGAGATGGCTTGGTAGCCTAATATATCGCAGCAGTTTGAGGTAAGGTCTGTTGAAAGTCCACATGCAGGGCACGGACTGTCCACTAGGGCGCGCTTAAAGCAGTGAATTCGGGTTGATCAAATATATGATACAAAAAGTCTTACCAGTTCTTCATCCTAAGCGATGCCGATAAAAGGTTTGGCATCAGCCTGTCCTCAAAGAGAACAGTGAGTGGTACTAGACCCTTACCTCTATTGATTGACGCTGGGTGAAGCCTACTTAGAGAGGGAGTCCTTTACTATGAGAAGGGGGGAAGAGGGAAAGATGGCTGACTCAGTGCTTTATGAAACTAAACTAAATCTTCTTCTGACCTGATGCTGACATGGCACATCACTAGAGATGGCACATCACTCTCTCTCTCTCTCTCTCTCTCTCTCACTCACTCACTCTCTCTCACTCTCAAATATCTCTTTCTCTCTCCCCCCTCTCTCTCACTTTCTCTCTCTCTCTCTCTCAAATATCTCTCCCTCCCTCTCTCTCTCTCTCTTACTCTCTCAAATATCTCTCTCTCACACACACACACACTCACTCACTCTCTCTCATTCTTCATCTCTTTCTCACTCTCTCTCTTTCTCTCTCTCTCTCTCAAATATCTCTTTCTCTCATCCCCTCTCTCTCTCGCTTTCTCTCTCTCTCTCTCTTTCTCTCTCCCCTTTCTCTCTCACTTTCTCTCTCTCTCTCTCAAATATCTCTCTCTCTCTCTCTCCCTCCTCTCTCTCTCTCCTCTCTCTCTCTCTCTCTCTCTCTCTCTCTCTCTCGTTGGAGTGCATGCTGGGAGTGAGTCGTGAAGCAGGAGTGATTGTGAGAGCGACTGGAATTATCTTCACCCTATTGGGTTTTGGTGTGTATATATATATGTTGATTAGTTTAGTTGTTTTAAGGGTATCTTGTCTAAATATCACTAAGCACGTATAGGGGTGGTGGGATCGTTGAGGTTGGTTTTCGCGAGGGCACAACCAGCGGGTGGGGCTGGTTGCAATGGCCACTCGCGGAAGTTTGGAGTTTGAAAAACTTAGTCGGCGACATGGAGTAAAGATTCCTGCTGCGGCCGGGTGTTCAGTGGAAGAATGTAGTTTGGCAGTGGGTGTTATCATTGGGTATGATAGTATCAAATCAGCTTCAAGGATGAATAGCGCTGTAGTGATATTCTTAGATTCCATTGAAAAGGTGAATACGATAGTTGAGAGTGGTGTTGTGTTGAGGGAAACACAGACACCGGTATTTCCGCTTATGAATCCGGCAAAGAAAGTTATACTTTCTAACGTGCCACCATTTGTTAGAGATGAAGTGTTGGAGCGAGAGTTATCTCGTCATGGTCAAATTGTATCAACAATAAAGAAGGTTCTTTTTGGATGCAAATCTCCGTTGCTGAAGCATGTCGTGTCGCATAGGAGACAAGTGCATATGATTTTAAAAAAGGACACTGATGAACTGAATTTAGCATTCAGTTTTAAGATTGATGGATTTGATTATGTCTTTTACGCTTCTACTGAATCGATGAAATGCTTTGGCTGTGGAAGAGAGGGGCATTTGGTGCGTAATTGTCCCGAGAATGAGCACGCAGAGCCCGGTAGCAGCTCTAGTGCTGGTGCAGCTAACGCACCACCGCGAAGGGATGAACATGCTAAGGGTGCAGGGGAAGGGAGAAGGTGGGCAGATGTGGTAGGAAAAGTAGGAGAGGAAGGCAGTGTGGATACGGGGTCAATTGTTGTAGTTCAGAACAAAGAGGGAGGGGAAACAGTCGGTGAGATTGCGACTGCCGTCGCTGAGGTGGTGCTGGAAAACGAAATTGGAGGTCAGGAGGAGATTGAAATAATGGGAAAGGAAGCAGCTGTTTTCAAAATACCGAGGAGTAAGAGGAAAAATGTAAGGGGTGGGGAAGGGTCTAATTCCAAGAGGAAGGTAGAGATGGATAATTCACTTGAAGATAAACAGGTTGTAGAGATGGTGGAGTTTTCTTCTGGGGAGGATAGCGAGAGTGAGTCATCTGATGCGTCACAACAAAATAGTGAGATAAATGGGGAGGAAGGGAGGTATGGGATTGGGAAGGTACGTCAATTTCTGAAGTTGACAAAAGGGAAGAAATATATGCAGGATTATAATATAACAGATTTTTTCCCTGAAAGTGAATTGTTTATTGAATCAGCAAAGTTTCTGATGTCAAAAATAACAGGGGGAGGTTTGACAAGCCCTGAAATTGCTAGACTCAAGAAAGTGGTAACGAGAGTGATAAGTGATGTAAATTCTAAAGGAAATGAAAGAGTTCAGTCGCAGTTTTAACTCTGTAAAGAGATGTGGTTTCTGGGTCTTCCTCTGTATTTTTTTCTTCAACCATGAGCAGTTTTAAGATTTCTTCTTTAAATGTAAATGGGGCAAGAGACGTTAAAAAAAGAGCCATAGTGTATGAGTTAATTAGGGGAAAGGGAAGTGACATCATTTTTCTACAAGAAACGCATAGTAATTTGGAAAATGAAGTTATGTGGAAACAGGAGTGGGGGGGGACAGTGGTGTGTAGTCATAAAAACACAAAAAGTGGGGGTGTGGCCATATTGTTCTCAAAAGGGTTTTTGCCTTTGTCATATGAGGTTGAAGAGGTAGTTGAGGGGAGGTTACTAAAAGTTAGAGTAAGGTATGAAAACATCACTATGTGTCTGATAAATGTATATGCCCCAGTGGTGGCAGTTGAGAGGGTATGCTTTTTAGAGACATTATCAAATACCATTGAGAAATGTAACAAGGAAGATTATCTATTTATTGCTGGGGATTTTAACTGCACAGTCAGTGATTTAGATAGAAACCACAAAGAACCTCATATAGCCTCAAGGACTTTTTTAAAACGTCTCATTGTAACAAATGAACTGTGTGACATTTGGCGGAGTCAACATGGAGGCACAAGGCAGTATACCTGGGTGCATGTGAGGGAGAACACCATCTCTATGGCCAGGTTAGATAGGTTTTATTGTTTTGAGCATCAATCTCAGGTCTGTAAATCAAGTGTGATAACCCCAGTGGGATTTTCTGATCATTGTTTAATAACAGAGGTGGTGTTCATTAACGATGTAAAACCCAAAAGCGCATACTGGCATTTTAACATAACTTTATTGAGTGATGCTCACTTCAGGAAATGTTTTAGTTTTTTCTGGGAGAGGTGGAGGTCTCAAAAGGCCAGTTTTGTATCCCTTCAACAGTGGTGGGATATAGGGAAAATCCACATTCAACAATTCTGTAAGCAATACACGAGGAATGTCACCAAGGATATCACCAGATCAATGAAAGCCCTAGAGACTGAAATAGTGGAACTCATGACGTTGGTTGAGACCACAGGAGATCGAGGCCACACTCAGGCCCTCAAGAGGAAAAAAGCTGCATTGGCAGACCTGCTGGGTATCAGAGCACAGGGGGCATTGGTGAGAAGTAAGTTTCAGGGAATCTCTGAAATGGATGCCTCATCCAAATTTTTCTTTGGTTTAGAGAAAAAGAATGGACAAAGAAAAATTATTCATTGTCTCAAATCAGCTGTTGGACAAGAGCTCACTAGACCTAGTGAAATTAGAAAGAGGGCAGTAGAGTTCTATGCTGAGCTCTACAAGTGTGAGTACAAAGAGGATAAAACAGTGACACAGCAGTTCCTTGATGGGCTCCCACAGGTGGCTGCAGAAGCTCAGGTTGAGCTTGAGCAACCATTGTCTTTGCAGGAGTTATACACTGCATTAAAAGGCATGGAAAATGGAAGGGCACCAGGCATTGATGGGCTTCCCGTTGACTTTTTTAAGTCTTTTTGGGGTATGTTGGGAGAGGATTGGCTAGCAGTAGTTAATGATAGTTTAACCGGAGGGTTACTACCAATAAGCTGCAGAAGGGCTGTCCTCACCCTACTGCCCAAAAAGGGTGACCCTAGGGAGGTGAAGAACTGGAGGCCGGTGGCTTTATTGTGCACTGATTATAAGATCCTGTCAAAAGCTTTGTCCAACAGGTTGAGGGAGGTGATGGGGCAAATCATACATACGGACCAGTCCTACTGTGTTCCTGGCAGGCAGATAGGAGATAACATTTCTCTGATTCGTGATTTTTTGGACGTCTCTAGGGCTATTGGGTTGGATGCTGGTCTAATTTCAATTGATCAGGAAAAGGCATTTGACCGAGTTGAACATCAATATTTATGGCACACTTTGGAGGCGTTTGGGTTCAGCTCTGGTTTTATTGCCATGATAGAGGTGATATATGGTGACATTGAAAGTGTATTGAAAGTTAACGGTGGTTTGAGTGCTCCTTTTAAAGTGTGTAGGGGTATTAGGCAGGGATGTTCTTTGTCGGGAATGTTATATGCCATTGCTATAGAGCCACTACTAAATAGCATAAGAAGTCACATTGAAGGGGTGTACCTTTCAAGGGACATTCCTCCTATTCGTCTCTCAGCCTATGCTGATGATGTAGTTGTTTTAGTGAAAAATCAAGCGGAGGTGGATAGTTTGAGTCTAATGGTTGATCGTTTTAGGGGAATATCCTCTGCAAAGGTAAATTGGGAAAAGAGTTGTGCTTTACAGATTGGAGAATGGGATGGAGGGATCATGGCTTTGCCAGGGGGGCTGGAATGGTGTAAGGGAGGTTTTAAGTATCTTGGAGTGTACCTAGGAGATGAGGGGACTATGGAAAAAAATTGGATTGGGGTGGTTGAAATGGTGGAAGGGAGGATAAGGAGATGGCGTTGGTTGCTATCTCGTATGTCATATAGAGGGCGCACTATTATAGTTAACAATGTGATTGCCTCTGCACTGTGGCATCGGTTGTCAGTTTTAGAACCACCATCTGGCCTTCTGGCTAAGATACAGGCAATAATTGTGGATTTCTTTTGGGATAAATATCACTGGGTTCCACAAAGTGTTTTGTATTTGTCAAAAGAGGAGGGGGGACAAGGTCTCGTACATCTTGCTAGTAGGGCTGCTGCTTTCCGGTTGCAGTTTATTCAAAGGTTGCTTTATGGACAGGAAAATGTGGTTTGGAGAGGGGTGGCAGGTCTTGTATTACAGCAGGTTGGAGGATTAGGTTTAAAGAAAGCTTTATTTTTGGTTGATAGTAGCCAGATTTCCAGGGAGGGAATACCTCCGTTTTACAGAGGCCTTCTTAGGGTGTGGAGCATAATGAAGGTGTCCAGACGAACTTCAGCGGAGTCAGTGCATTGGCTGTTGGAGGAACCTCTGGTGTATGGGGCAAGACTGGATTGCACAACTGCAGATGTTCCACATTTTTCCAAGATTCTGGTGAAGGGCAAAATCATCACCTTAAAACAGTTAATGGCCGTGGCTGGGCCCGCCTTAATGGATGGTAGACGGGTGGCTGAACATTTGGGGGTGAGGTCGGAAAGGATTGTAGGACAAATGCTGGGAAGCTGCAGGAAGGCTCTGTCAGCAGAAGAGTGGGGTATGCTTCATAGCCACAAGAAGGAACAAGATGAAGACGTCTCATTTCCAAGACTAGGGATTACACCAAATATCCCAGAGTCAGAAAGAAAGGCGATATTACTGGATTTGAGAGGGTTGGAAGAGGTGGGTTTGGATGAGGTGAATGGGAAAGAATTATATAGGGGGTGTGTCAAGGTGTTGAATAAAGATAAATTGAAAAATAGAAAAGACACTCCATGGAGGGTAAAATTGGGCATTGATGACAAGGTAAAGCCAGCATGGAGAGCACTGTACAAGCCACCGTTACAAAAGGGTACTGGTGATATGCAATGGAGGGTTTTGCATGGCATCATTGCAGTTAATGCTTTTGTATCTGTTATTAACTCAGATGTTGGAGATGGATGTCCTTTTTGTAATATAAGAGAAACCATTTTTCACTGTTTTGTGGAGTGTGAGAGGATTAAACCTCTCTTGGAAATGCTGGAGTCTTTGTTTAAAGCTGTAGGGGAGATTTTCAATAACACTGTTTTTATTTTGGGGTTTCAATATAGAAAGCAACAGAAAAGAAAATGTCAACTGTTAAATTTTATTTTGGGACAAGCTAAGATGTCCATTTTTTTGAGTAGGAAACATAAGATAGAAACGGGATATGGGCAGGATGTAAGATGTGTTTTTAAAGGATTAGTGAAAATAAGAATAAAAGTAGATTTTGAGTTCTTCTCAGCTGTAAAAGATCTCCCATTGTTTGAGGAGAAGTGGGCATACGAAGGAGCGCTTTGTTATGTAGAGGAGGGGAAATTATTTTTTGTTGATGAAATAAGCTGAATGTATATGTTTGTTAGCATTTTTTTATTTTCTTTTATTTTTACATTTTTTGTTATTTTAGTGTTTTGTATTTTTTTCTTTTATTTTAAGAATTACATTTGGTGTTTCATTTCTGAAAAGGCAGTGTGTCATTATTGATGTTAATACTTGAGTATAAAATAAAGGTTTTATAAAAACTCAAACTCTCTCTCTCTCTCTCTCTCTCTCACTCTCTCTCAAATATCTCTCTCTCTCACACATACACTCACTCACTCTCTCTCATTCTTTATCTCTTTCTCACTCTCTCTTTCTCTCTCTCTCTCTCTCTCTCAAATATCTCTTTCTCTCACCCCCTCTCTCTCTCGCTTTCTCTCACTCTCTCTCTCTCTCTCTCAAATATCTCTTTCTCTCTCTCCCCCCTCCCTCTCTCACTCTCTCTCCCCTCTCTCTCTCTCTGTCTCTCTCTCTCTCTCTCTGAGACTGTTTTTCTATGTTGATTCTCGCCCTGTCATTTTCCATCAGTTAGTCAGGCTCAGAGTTCTGAGTTAGAGGCTCGGATACCGTCTCAGAGTTCTGACTCTATCATGTGTCACCACACACAGACTCTGATAGCCCCTGACAGGGCCTGCTTGACGTGGCCCAACCAAACACACTGCTGATCCAGCCAGTTCAGCAGCTTCCCTGGGTCAGGAACCAAGCCCATGAGCTCTAACCTTACACCACACCCTGTCCTGCTGCTGTGGAATCTAATATAGCATATATTAGGAACTGGGTGGTTTGAGCCCTGAATGCTGATTGGCTGACAGCCATGGTATATCAGAACGTATACCACGGGTGCTCTAATTATGTTTATAATAGCGTTAAGGCACCTCTGTGTTTTTTTCTTGTGTTTTGCGCCGTGCATAAGAACAGCCCTTAGCCGTGGTATATTGGCCATATACCACACCCCCTCGGGCCTTATTGCTTAAATATAATATGCCATTTAATATGCCATCTACAGTATGTGTGTGTTTGTCTATCTCTCTAACTGGGCTGTGTCGACATCCTTTGCTTTGTCCAGTAATATTCTCTTGTCTTTGTCTGTCTGGCTCTTATCCATTTCCTCTGTTTTTCTTTGTCTTTCTGCCTCTCATTTGGTTCCACCCCCTCTCTTTCTCTCACTCTCTCTCTCTCTCTCTGGGAGATTAATCAGTGTGTTTTCTCTCTCTCTCTCTCTCTCTCTCTCTCTCTCTCTCTCGTGGCTGAGTACAGCCTATTCTATTTATATTTCCTTTTCTCTCTCTCTTTCTCTCTCCATCTCAGCCCAAGAATGCCAAGGTAACCTGTCTAAATGAATATCGCCCTGTAACACTCACACCTGTAGCCATGAAATGCTTTGAAAGACTGGTTATGGCTTACATCAACACCATCTTCCCAGAAACCTGTACCCACTTCAATTCACAAACCGTCCCAACAGATCCACAGATGATGCAATCTCTATTGTATTCCACACTGCCTTTTCCCACCTGGACAAAAGGAACACCTATGTGAGAATGCTATTCATTTGACTACAGCTCAGCGTTCAACACCATTATGCCCTCTAAGCTCATCACTAAGCTAAGGACCCTGGGATTAAACACCTCTTTCTGCAACTGGATCCTGGACTTCCTGACATGCCGTCCCCAGGTGGTAAGGGTAGGCAACAACACATCCACCACACTGACCCTCAATACGGGGGCCCCTCAGGGGTGCGTGCTTAGTCCCCTCCTGTACTCCCTGTTCACCCACGACTGCATGGCCACGCACGACTCCAACACCATCATTAAGTTTGTAGACGACAAAACAGTGGTAGGCCTGATCACCGACAACGATGAGACAGCCTATAGGGAGGAGGTCAGAGACCTGGCATTGTGGTGCCAGGACAACAACCTCTACCTCAACGTCAGCAAGACAATGGAGCTGATCGTGGACTACAGGAAACGAAGGGTCGAGCACACCCCCATCCACATCGATGGAGCTGTTCTGGAACAGGTCGAGAGCTTCAAGTTCCTCTGTGTCCACATCACTAAGGATCTATCATGGTCCACACACATCAACACAGTCGTGAAGAGGGCACGACAACGCCTCTTCCCCCTCCGGAGGCTGAAAAGATTTGGCATGGGCCCTCAGATCTTCAAAAGGTTCTACAGCTGCACCATTGAGAGCATATTGACTGGCTGCATCCCCGCTTGGTACGGTAACTTTTTGGCATCCGACCACAAGGCGCTACAAAAGGTATTGTGTACGGCCCAGAACAGGAAGGCCCTAAAAATTGTCAAAGACTCCAGCTACCCAAGTAATAGACTGTTCTCTCTGCTACTGCACGGCAAGTGGTACCAATGCACCAAGTATGGAACCAACAGGACCCTGAACAGCTTCTACCCCCAAGCTATAAGACTGCTAAATAGTAAGTTACATCTGCATTGACCCTTTTTTGCACTAATCTCTTTTGACTCATCACATACGCTGCTGTTACTGTTTATTATCTGTCCTGTTGTCTAGCCACTTTATGTGCCGTGGGAGGTGAGTGTGAGTGTGAGCAGCACAGCACCACGACTGAATGGTGTTTCACAGTGCGAGAGAACAACCTGTAGAGGCACAGAGTGACCACCAGGTGGCAGAGCTGGGCACAGCGTCAGGATTAGCGTGGTATAATTGGGTGAGCAGTAGAGCAAGAGCGCCCAGACGCAGCGCCAACCTCAGCTCCTACTGGCGGTACCCCGAGGGGCACGGTGAAGTGCCAACCTCCTCCTCAGAGAGAGACAGAGAGGGAGACGGAGAGATACACACAGAGAGAGCAATGAGACCCAACCAAATCATGAGAAAACAAAAATATAATTTCTTGACATATTGGAAAGAATTGACAAAGAAAACCAGAGCAAACTAGAATGCTATTTGGCCCTAAACAGAGAGTACACAGTGGCAGAATACCTGACCACTGTGACTGACCCAAAATGAAGAAAAGCTTTGACTATGTACAGACTTAGTGAGCATAGCCTTGCTATTGAGAAAGGTCGCCATAGGCAGACCTGGCTCTCAAGAGAAGACAGGCTATGTGCACACTGCCCACAAAATGAGGTGGAAACTGAGCTGCATTTCCTAACCTCCTGCCAAATGTATGAACATATTAGAGGCACATATTTCCCTCAGATTACACAGACCCACAAAGAATTCGAAAACAAATCCAATTTTAATAAACTTCCATATCTATTGGGTGAAATGCCGCAGTGTGCCATCACAGTAGCAATATTTGTGACCTGTTGCCACAAGAAAAGGGCAACCAGTGAAGAACAAACACCATTGTAAATACAACCCATATTTATGTTTATTTATTTTCCCTTTTTTACTTTAACTATTTGCACATTGTTACAACACTGTATGTAGACATAATATGGCACTCCACATTGCCCTTTCCCACCTGGACAATAGGAATGTGAGAATGCTGTTCATTGACTACAGCTCAGCGTTCAACACCATAGTACCCACAAAGCTCATCCCTAAGCTAAGGACCCTGGGACTAAACACCTCCCTCTGCAACTGGATCCTGGATTTCCTGACGGACCGCCCCCAGGTGGTGAGGGTAGGCAACAACACGTCTGCCACGCTAATCCTCAACATCCTGACCGGTTGCATCACCGCTTGGTATGGCAACTGCTTCGGCATCTGACTGTAAGGCGCTACAGAGGGTAGTGCGTACGGCCCAGTACATCACTGGGGCCAAGCTTCCTGCCATCCAGGACCTATATACTAGGCAGTGTCAGAGGAAGGACCTATAAATTGTCAAAGACTCCAGTCACCCAAGTCATAGACTCTTCTCTCTGCTACTGCACGGCAAGTGGTACCGGAGCGCCAAGTCGGGGACCAAAATGCTCCTTAACAGCTTCTACCCCCGAGCCATAAGACTGCTGAACAATTAATAAAATGGCCACCGGACTATTTACATTGAACCCCCTCCCCTTTTTATTTAATTTTTACTTTAGTTTATTTAGTAAATATTTTCTTAACTCTATTTCTTGAACTGCATTGCTGGTTCAGGGCTTGTAAGTAAGCATTTCACGGTAAGGTCTACCTACACCTGTCGTATTCGGTGCATGTCAAATTTGATTTGACATGAAATGACTTTATTCTTTTGGCACTTTTGTGAGAGTAATGTTTACTGTTCTTTTTTTATAGTTGATTTCACTTTTGTTTATTATCTATTTTACTTGCTTTGGCAATGTAAACATATGTTTCCCATGCCAATAAAGCCCCTTGAATTAAATATAAATTTAATTGAGAGAGAGAGAGAGAGAGAGAGAGAGAGAGAGAGAGAGAGATAAAGACAGAGAGATACACACAGAGAGATAGAGAGAGATAGGGACAGAGGGAGACAGATAGAGAGAGAGCGAGAGAAACATACCGATTCATCTCCCAGAGAAAAGAACCACATAAAAAACACACAAAGGAACTCCTCGCAGATCACAATGATGGAAATGTGTGTTTGTGTGTGTTGTGCTTTTTATGTACGAGGAGGTTAAACCATTGAAGGAAAGAGTTCAGCTGCCAACAGAAAGCATCTGATAATGAATTATGGCATTTACTCTTGTCTAGAGCAACCACACATTTAAATCTGACAGACAGATTAACTGTTAAGAATAGCAGTATGCATTAAATTAGAGAGAGAGAGGTACTGTGGGAACCCAGGCAGGAAGTGCACTTTCTCTCTTTTGTATTTCTATTCCTCTCCGCTCTTCGTTCCATGGAAGTAGTCAGGAAATATGAGACTAATTATCACAATGAAATTATCCTGATTTTCCGCTCCACTTGGAGCCGTGGGCCGGACAGCTGCTGCCTCTGAGAGGCTCCCGCTCACTCAGTGCCCGCCCGATTTCTAATCACTTGGAAAAGGGAATTCTCGCGGGCTAGAAACCTGCACGCCGGTTCCCTTCCCGGGCGAAGGGGGCCAGCTGCAATGTGTGTGAGTACTTGTGCTTACCCTACTTGCTTCTCTCTCTCTCTCTCTCTCTGTCTCTCTCTCTCTCTCGTTGTTTGCTGCTGCTGTTATTGTTGCTGTTGTTCTGGTTTGGCCCATAGTTATTATCTGCGTAATTTGACTCAGTAAAGGAGTATAAATAAGAAAAACGGTATTCTTCTCCCCAGGGTTAATCTTAATCTGTTTTCTATTTGAAGGATTACACACGATGAATAAAACCAGGACAGGCGAGGGCCATCAAAGCTCAAATCACCTAGTTTCAAAGGAAATGTACAGACTATAGTCTCACTCAACGTAGTACTATAACAGTAGCTATTATAGGCTATACGTCCAGTAATCAATACGCTAATGCTAATGCTAATGCTACAGTGTTACTACAGGACTGTGATATGTGGTTGTCTCACCTAGTTACCTTAAGATGGATACATTAAAGATGCCGTATAAATGTTTTGTGTAATTTCAGTCATGTAGTTTTGAAAGTAGTGCTCATGAGCCAAAACGGGTCGTCAAAAGTAGTGCACGACAGTGTACAACGTCACCCACGTAGTATGATATGTTACGTCCTGCAAAAAAAAAAAATATATATATATATATATATATATATGATATGTTACGAATTCCAATTCATACAATATGTTACAAATTTGAAAGTGCTTAAGATCCCACTCAATCTCTTTAACGCTCAGTAGGTTGGGATAAGAGTGTCTGCTAAATGACTAATGACTGTAAAAGAAACACCAGTCCTGTTGTTTGAAGATGTCTTAGTTCGCTGTGAAGAATAGTGATCTCTCAATCAGCAACCATGACACACTATAGTCATCAGAGATGTTGTGATTGAAAACCTTTTAAGCTGGGTTAGTGCATAGTTTTAATGGTTAGCTGGGCTTTAGAGGCTACAGCACTAGCTAGAGGCCCAAATCCTGATAAGACAAAACTGGCTCAGTGACTCAAAGCTGATCAAAGCAGGTGTTTTAGAGGGAGAAGGATGAAGGAGAGAAGCGAATTATGGGAAAATGGCCACTCAGCATCAGCAGAGTGCATTCTGGGATGGAGGGGTTATAGGTCAGCTGACTGAGTTTAGTAGAAAGTTGTGAAAGAATAGAAATTCCTCATCTGACATTAAACCCCACTATCAAACATGCACTCTTTCTCATACAGACAAGACATGTCCAAATCAATGTCCCTCTGTCAACGCGATCTAGAAGAGGATGGCATATTTCCCTTAACGTGCTTCACGCAGCCCATAGAATCCAGCCAACGATTGTCACGTGATGTCACAGCCCATAGAATCCAGCCAACGATTGACACGTGATGTCGCAGCCCATAGAATCCAGCCAATGATTGTCACGTGATGTCACAGCCCATAGAATCCAGCCAACGATTGTCACGTGATGTCACAGCCCATAGAATCCAGCCAACGATTGACACGTGATGTCACAGCCCATAGAATCCAGCCAACGATTGACACGTGATGTCACAGCCCATAGAATCCAGCCAACGATTGTCACGTGATGTCACAGCCCATAGAATCCAGCCAACGATTGACACGTGATGTCACAGCCCATAGAATCCAGCCAACGATTGTCACGTGATGTCACAGCCCATAGAATCCAGCCAACGATTGACACGTGATGTCACAGCCCATAGAATCCAGCCAACGATTGTCACGTGATGTCACAGCCCATAGAATCCAACCAACGATTGACACGTGATGTCACAGCCCATAGAATCCAGCCAACGATTGACACGTGATGTCACAGCCCATAGAATCCAGCCAACGATTGTCACGTGATGTCACAGCCCATAGAATCCAGCCAACGATTGACACGTGATGTCACAGCCCATAGAATCCAGCCAACGATTGTCACGTGATGTCACAGCCCATAGAATCCTGCCAACGATTGACACGTGATGTCACAGCCCATAGAATCCAGCCAACGATTGACACGTGATGTCACAGCCCATAGAATCCAGCCAACGATTGGCACGTGATGTCACAGCCCATAGAATCCAGCCAACGATTGACACGTGATGTCACAGCCCATAGAATCCAGCCAACGATTGGCACGTGATGTCACAGCCCATAGAATCCAGCCAACGATTGACACGTGATGTCACAGCCCATAGAACACGATTGACAAGTACTATTAGGAGAAAAAAAGGTTGACGTTGGACGGAGGCATGCAAACCCCCGCTACAACATTTCATATCGTCCTCCTTACCGGAGCAATGGGCTGTTCAAAAAGGTTGTGACTATGGCGTTTCTCCCCCTAAAATATTTGTTATTAGCTATTAATGGATCACTTCACCACCCCACCCCACACCAGTACAGTCAGAGACAGCTGCTGTAGTACTATGAACTCAGTAATAACCCACGCACCCCATATCCTGTGTTGAGATATCAATCATCTGTTCTGACAAGACTTAAGGGATGTATTGCAAGAGGAAATGGTAGAACGATGATTCACTGTTCCTAGTGAGCACGACTCGAGCATGAATCCCGAGAATAGAGATTAAACAATAAAGGGATAGCCTGCCTGCTTCCCTGCCTGCCTCCCTGCTTGCCTGCCTGCTTCCCTGCCTGCCTCCCTGCTTGCCTGACTGCTTCCCTGCCTGCCTCCCTGCTTGCCTGACTGCTTCCCTGCCTGCCTGTCTCTGTCAGTTAAGAAGAACAACTCAGTGTGCTTAGTGTCACAAACAAAATCATTCTTTCTACATTATAGTGTAGTTATCAAACTGTTTCATCCTTAACTGATGCCGTTCTCAACTGCCTCCAACCAGGCCAGAAAGACACACACACACACATTCACACACACACACACACACACACACACATTCACACACACACACACACACATTCACACACACACACACATTCACACACACACACACACACACACACACACACACACTATTCCAACTTGGCCATGCAGATGTATCTCTAGTAATGTGTAGATTGTTATGGTTCAGTTAGTGCATTGATATTACATTAACAATAAAAGCTTGTGTTTTTAGCAGATATGTTACAGGCAAGTAAGATGCTATTAGTGTCTTCGTGATTTATTTCAAGGAGTAGGCTATAATTCTACACATTGTTTTGTTCTACCCCTCCCCCTCTCTCTCTCTGTCTCTATCTCTCTGTCTCTCTCCATCTCTCTCTATGTCTCTCTCTCTCTCTCTCTGTCTCTATCTCTCTCTGTCTCTCTCTCTGTGTCTCTCGCTCTCTCTCTCTCTCTCGCTTTCTCTCGCTCCCTCACTCATTCCCTCCCTCCCTCCCTCTCTCTGTGTCTGTAATCGGTGTGTGTGTATATATGATGCAGGGAATTAAGTCTCCAAATCTGGATTCAGGAATAAATCTTCTGTCCCAGTTGTCATTAAGGTACACACACACACACACACACACACACACACACACACACACACACACACACACACACACACAATTCTGCAATTCTACTTCCTCCAAAATACTGAATATATCTACATTAAAATATCATTGATACCTAAGCCATTCCTATAGCAACATTAATGCACTCAAGCCAGCTGATGTATTTCTTCCTAAATTAACTTTTTGTTGTTTAGCCAAAACTAACATGCTGTTCTTTTTTATGTTGTAGGCCCGGTCCTAAACTACGTGCTCTCTGTCACCTGGGGATGCATGGCCTAGCAAAACACAAAAGACGATGCTGTGTTCTACCTGATGCTATCTATATGGATGTACGATCTCTGTGGTAACTTGTCCTCTGAGGAGAACTCTGATGCTATCTATATGGATGTACGATCTCTGTGGTAACTTGTCCTCGGAGGAGAACTCTGATGATATCTATATGGATGTACGATCTCTGTGGTAACTTGTCCTCTGAGGAGAACTCTGATGCTATCTATATGGATGTACGATCTCTGTGGTAACTTGTCCTCGGAGGAGAACTCTGATGATATCTATATGGATGTACGATCTCTGTGGTAACTTGTCCTCTGAGGAGAGCTCTGATGATATCTATATGGATGTACGATCTCTGTGGTAACTTGTCCTCGGAGGAGAACTCTGATGATATCTATATGGATGTACGATCTCTGTGGTAACTTGTCCTCTGAGGAGAACTCTGATGATATCTATATGGATGTACGATCTCTGTGGTAACTTGTCCTCTGAGGAGAACTCTGATGATATCTATATGGATGTACGATCTCTGTGGTAACTTGTCCTCTGAGGAGAACTCTGATGATATCTATATGAATGTATGATCTCTGTGGTAACTTAAAACTCGGTTTTAAACCACTCCCCAAATGTCTTGTTAACAAACTATAGTTTTGGCAAGTCGGTTAGGACATCTACTTTGTGCATGACGCAAGTCATTTTTCCAACAATTGTTTACAGACAGAATATTTCACTTATAATTCACTGTATCACAATTTCAGTGGGTCAGAAGTTTTCATACACTAAGTTAACTGTGCCTTTAAACAGCTTTGAAAATTCCAGAAAATGATGTCATGGCTTTAGAAGCTTCTGATAGGCTACCTGTGGATGTATTTCAAGGCCTACCTTCACATTCAGTACCTCTTTACTTGACATCATGGGAAAATCAAAAGAAATCAGCCAAGACCTCAGAAAATAAATTGTAGACCTCCACAAGTCTGGTTCATCCTTGGGAGCAATCTCCAAACACCTGAAGGTACTACGTTCATCTGTACAAACAATAGTACGCAAGTATAAACACCACGGGACCACGCAGCCGTCATACCACTCAGGAAGGAGACGCGTTCTGTCTCCTGGAGATGAACGTACTTTGGTGTGAAAAGTGCAAATCAATACCAGAACAACAGCAAAGGACGTTGTGAAGATGCTGGAGGAAACAGATACAAAAGTATCTATATCCACAATAAAACGAGTCCTATATCGACATAACCTGAAAGGCCGCTCAGCAAGGAAGAAGCCACTGCTCCAAAACCGCCATAAAAAAGTGAGACTATGGTTTGCAACTGCACATGGGGACAAAGATTGTACTTTTTGGAAAAATATCCTCTGGTCTGATGAAACAAAAATAGAACTGTTTGGCCATAATGACCATCGTTATGTTTGGAGGAAAAAGGGGGAGGCTTGCAAGCCGAAGAACACCATCCCAACCGTGAAGCACGGGGGTGGCAGCATCATGTTGTGGGGGTGCTTTGCTGCAGGAGGGACTGGTGCACTTCACAAAATAGATGGCATCATGAGGCAGGAAAATGTTCTGGATATATTGAAGCAACATCTCAAGACATCAGTCAGGAAGTTAAAGCTTGGTCGCAAATGGATCTTCTAAATGGACAATGACCCCAAGCATACTTCCAAAGTTGTGGGAAAATGGCTTAATCTTACATCTAGACGTTCCGCTAGCGGAACACCTGCTCCAATAGCCAATGATGGGCGTGGCGCGAATTACAAATTCCTCAAAAATACAAAAACTTCAATTTTTAAAAAAAACATATGACTATTTTACACCATTTTAAAGACAAGACTCTCGTTAATCTAACCACACTGTCCGATTTCAAAAAGGCTTTACAACGAAAGCAAAACATTAGATTATGTCAGCAGAGTACCCAGCCAGAAATAATCAGACACCCATTTTTCAAGCTAGCATATAATGTCACATAAATCCAAACCACAGCTAAATGCAGCACTAACCTTTGATGATCTTCATCAGATGACACCCTAGGACATTATGTTATACAATACATGCATGTTTTGTTCAATCAAGTTCATATTTATATCAAAAAACAGCTTTTTACATTAGCATGTGACGTTCAGAACTAGCATACCCCCCGCAAACTTCCGGTGAATTTACTAAATTACTCACGATAAACGTTCACAATAAACATAACAATTATTTTAAGAATTATAGATACAGAACTCCTCTATGCACTCGCTATGTCCGATTTTAAAATAGCTTTTCGGTGAAAGCACATTTTGCAATATTCTCAGTAGATAGCCCAGCCATCACGGCTAGCTATTTAGACACCCAGCAAGTTTAGCACTCACCAAAGTCAGATTTACTATAAGAAAAATGTTATTACCTTTGCTGTTCTTCGTCAGAATGCACTCCCAGGACTTCTACTTCAATAACAAATGTTGGTTTGGTCCCAAATAATCCATAGTTATATCCAAACAGCGGCGTTTTGTTCGTGCGTTCAAGACACTATCCGAATGGTAAAGAAGGGTGACAAAAAAATTCTAAATATTCCATTACCGTACTTCGAAGCATGTCAACCGCTGTTTAAAATCAATTTTTATGCAATTTTTCTCGTAAAAAAGCGATAATATTCCGACCGGGAGTGGTGGTTTTCGTTCAAAGAGAGAGAGAAAGTAAACATGGAGTCGACTCGTGCACGAGCCTTAGTCTCATAGTACTCTGACCGGCCACTATCCAAACGCGCTAATGTTTTTCAGCCAGGGCCTGTAAAGCCACGATTCAGCTTTTTGCCGCCTTCTGAGAGCCCATGGGAGCCGTAGGAAGTGTCACGTAACAGCAGAGATCCCCTGTATTGGATAGAGATAATCAAGAAGGCCAAGAAATGGTCAGACAGGGTACTTCCTGTTTGGAATCTTCTCAGGTTTTGGCCTGCCAAATGAGTTCTGTTATACTCACAGACACCATTCAAACAGTTTTAGAAACTTTGGAGTGTTTTCTATCCAAAGCTAATAATTATATGCATATTCTAGTTTCTGGGCAGGAGTAATAATCAGATTAAATCGGGTACGTTTTTTATCCGGCCGTGAAAATACTGCCCCCTAGTCATAACAGGCTAAGGACAACAAAGTCAAGGTATTGGAGTAGCCATCACAAAGCCCTGATCTTAAACCTATAGAAAATTTGTGGGCAGAACTGAAAAAGCGTGTGCAAGCAAGGAGGCCTACAAACCTGACTCAGTTAGGAATGGGCCAAAATTCACCCAACTTATTGTGGGAAGCTTGTGGAAGGCTACCTGAAACATTTGACCCAAGTTAAACAATTTAAAGGCAATGCTACCAAATACTAATTGAGTGTATGTAAACTTCTGACCCACTGGGAATGTGATGAAAGAAATAAAAGCTGAAATAAATCATTCTCTCTACTATTATTTTGACATTTCACATTAAAATAAAGTGGTGATCCTAACTGACAGAAGACAAGGGATTTTTATTAGGACTAAATGTCAGGAATTGTGAAAAACTGAGTTTAAATGTATTTGGCTAAGATGTATGTAAACTTCCGACTTCAACTGTATATGGATGTACAATATCTGTGGTAACTTGTATCTTTACATGGTGAACTCTACATTACTCTATGCAAATGGCTTTCTTGTCCTCACAGGAATTCGGTCTTATTTACATTGAGTCTCATCCCCCACACAAGCCTTTAGATGCTGTGACACTCTGTGGAGATTGGCCCTGGGTGACCAGGTTACTGTAAATTTTGTATTGTTTTATTGCTTTGACATTATGGGGAATTGTGTATAGATTGATGAGGGGGAAAAAAATATTTAATACATTTTAGAATAAGGCTGTAACGTAACAAAATGTGGAAAAAAGTCAAGGGGTCTGAATACTTTCCAAATGCACTGTATAATAATCACATAACAAAGATTACCCCACTACAATGTTTCTCTGTTCTGCCATAAATATTCAACATTAGGAAGTAAGATTAGAACTCTGCACTGTATGGGGGTGTGTTTGTGAAAGTTGTCTACTAATGTGTGTGTGTGTGTGTGTGTGTGTGTGTGTGTGTGTGTGTGTGTGTGTGTGTGTGTGTGTGTGTGTGTGTGTGTGTGTGTGTGTGTGTGTGTGTGTGTGTGTGTGTGTGTGTGTGTGTGTGTGTGTGTTCACACAGCTTACCATTGGAATTAATTATTTAGCTCAGCGCCTCCTCCACTTAGTCACGGTTGTCTGGCCCCTGGCACGTACCGTACCCTCAACACGGGAGAGTACCCCGCCTTTCCGCTAGTCTACCGTGTTACCGGTTAGTCGACCATGCCCTTATACCACAGTCTGGCCCTACCACACATGTCCCCTCACCACAACCTATATGTTCTTATGGAAGCCCTGTCACCTGGAAGAGCTGTCACCCCTCACCTACGAACGGAAGGTCCAGGAAGAGAGCTCAGGGGAAAGAGAGATGAGGTCAGAGCTGACGGAGAGGGAGACAGGGAAAGAGAGCTAGGGGAAACATGAGGCTGAATGGAAGAATTGGAGCGAGAGAGAAGGAGATGAAAGGTAGAAGGAGGAGGAGGAATAGAAGAAGATGGAGGGTAGAAGGAGATGGAAGGGAGAGGGAGAAGGAGGGGAGAGGGAGGGGAGAAGGAGGAGAGAAGGAGAAGGAGGGGAGAAGGAGATGGAGGGGAGAAGGAGCTTGAGGGGAGAAGGAAATGGATGAGGAGGGGAGACGGAGGGGAGAAGGAGATGGAGGGAGAAGGAGAAGGAAGGGATAAGGAAATGGAGGGGAGAAAGAGATGGAGGGGAGAAGGAGATAGATGGGAGGGGAGAAGGAGAAAGAGATGGAGAGGAGAAGGGGATGGAGAAGGAGATGGAGGTAGAGAAGGAGAGGAGAAGGAGATGGAGAAGGAGATGGAGGGGAGAAGCAGAGGAGAAGGAGGGAAAATGAGATAGAGGGTAGAAGGAGTTGGAGGGGGATGGGAGAAGGAGATGGAGAAGGAGATGGAAGGGAGAAGGAGAGGGAGGGGAGAAGGAGATGGAAGGGAGAAGGAGCTGGAGGGGAGAGGAAAAGGAGATAGAAGGAGAAGGAGGTGGAGGGGAGAAGGAGATGGAGGGAAGAAGGAGTTGGAGGAGAGAAGGAGGTGGAGGGGAGAAGGAGCTGGAGGGGAGAAGGCAATGGATGAGGAAGGGAGATGGAGGGGAGAAGGAGATGTAGAGGAGAAGGGGATGGAGATGGAGGGGAAAAGGAGAGGAGCTGGAGAGGGAGGGGAGAAGGACATGGCAGGGAGGAGATGGAGGGGACGAGAAGGAAATGGAGGGGAGAGGGAGAAGGAGATGGAGAGGAGATGGAAGAGAGAAGAAGATGGAGATGAGATGGAGATTGAGAAGGAGAAGGAGAGGGAGGGGAGAAGGAGAAGGAAAAGGAGGCGAGAAGGAGATGGGTGGGAGAGGGAAAAGGAGATGAGGGGAGAGGGTGTGGAGCAGGAAGGGAGAAGGAGAGGAGAGGGAGGGGAGAAGGAGGGGAGCATGAGAAGGAGATGGAGGGGAAGAGGAGGAGAGAGGGAGGGGAGAAGGAGGGGAGTAGGATATGGAGGGAAGAAGGTGGTGATGGGGAGAAGGAGCTGGAGGGAGAAGGAATGGA